>NC_060903.1:3685000-3892500 GCF_014805685.1 Silurus meridionalis
ATAATGATAGCACCAGTATTTCTTATGATGTAAATATTTCCTATCATAAGGACATGGGATGGTAACAGATGCTCCAGTTTGTAGACTTAACTGTCTGTCTGCTGACTGAGAAATGACAACATCTGCAATCAGAACAGAAAAACACTACTGTTACTCAGTGACAATTACATATTTAATAATATATCACTGATCCATGATACATTACTTCAGAACTTTATGCGTTTGATATATCAGTAGTTTATTCTGTATATAAATCTACAATAGGATAGAAGAGTGCATGAGAAATGTACTTACCTGAGATGATCAGAATAAAAATGATAAAGCAGTTCATGTTAGAATTGTTCTGAGGTTGAAAAATTTGTAGAAGTTATTTTGCGTCCTGCTTCTCTGTGAACTTGTTACTGTGTCGGTAGAAGCTCAAGCAGTTCCTCTTCCTGCAACCCACACTATATGGTCTAAAACTACTGCGTGATATCAGTTACTGAAATGTGTTTACAGTGTTAATGTAAATGTGTTTACAGTGTCGGAACGCATCATAGAGTTGTCACTCTTCTCGACTTACGACCTGATTGACTTACGACCGTTTTTTTGGTCCCTGTCTACTCCGTAATTTAGGGTCTACCTGTATATACGAATCTAAAAATATAATAAATAATTTCCCATTCAACTTAGACAATATTCTCTATTACCACTAGAGGGCAATGTGCCCTGTTCTTGTCCGCACCACTTGCTGTGTTTGGGCCCAACAAAAAAATCATATTCAGAGTATTTTATGTTTATAAAAGTTTTATAACAGTTCCTTAACTGTACTTATTAGCACAAACTGTTGTTTTACATCTGTTTTCTCACATATATATACATTTGGTAAGTCAGAGAAGCTGAAACATGTAGGAGACTAACAAGTTTTAATATAGTTAACACAAAATAATATTTATTTAACTTCATTCAACATTAACACATGGTTTAGAAAAGGAACGCTCTTCTGTTTTATGACAGAGAATCACCACTGACAGAGAAAATAAATAATGTGCTTGATAGATAGGAATACTGTGCTCTATCAGATACAATATACAGGAATAACACACATTATCATGTTGTTGTTTTTGTTTTGGTTTTTTTTATTAAGAAATTTTAAGGTGTCAGCTTCTTAAATTCTCAGTGCCACCAAGATCACATCCTTCAATGTTCTGCAATGCAAAACTGCTCTGAATTTCTGAAACATAAACACACCAGGGATCAGTCACAGTGTAAATTCCATTAGCATGTGCTAAAACCTTAATTATGCAGTAAACTCTTTACAAACTGTCCACAATTTAATTTATACTTATTTCTTAATGTTACTAAGTTTATGTTAAGAATCTAATGTATTTTTGTCAAGGCTGATATAAAAGCAGACTGTAGCAGATTCAGTGCTGCAGTGAGGAGGGCAGCAATGTAGCAAGAACCATTCATAGGCTACACATGTAAGGTTATGATCATGATTACAAGGTGAAGACATTGCTATCAGTGCTGTGTAAATAGATAAAATAAATAAATACAAAGAAACAGGAAAGACCTCACTTGTCCTGAAAGAAAGAAAATTCTCATTTCTGTAGTACATTTCATGTAGTCCATTCTCTGTAGGTCAAATGATCACACTGGGCGCAAGTGCGGCGACAGGCTCTCAGGGGACATTTTGCTAGAAGGAGGCCATAGCACTGGTCCCTAGCTTGGTTGGTTTGTGGGACGAGGCCTCCTACTCCAGCATGGCAACAACAGACTTTTCATTTGGAACTGGACTAAAAGTAACTCAGGAAATATCTTATAGCTCGAAAGTTCGGAGTTACATGTTTAGTAGTTTTTAGTAATAAATTACATAAAGAAAATGTTGAAACTATTTTATTATTGTATTATTCATTTAAAGTAGTAAATAAAACATTCATGACAAGTAATTCACCATTTTTGTTGAGTTTACAGTACAGTACATGTACAATTCACCTTGAAAAAGTGTCAAGAGTCAAAATTTTTTCTTTTATATGGTCATAGAACATAACCCCCCGAGTATCGAGGTTGCACTGTGTGTATTTTATATATATATATATATATATATATAGGTGAGAAATAATTTAAATTAGAAACGTGTTTAGAGGAAGAGTTGCACTAGTTTTCTCAGAAATGTACAATTTATATTACTTGTATTTGGCTTCGAGACAGAACTGTTTAAAACATCAAAGATAAAGTCAGAAAGTCAGAGCTTGACTACTTGAAATATTTGACTTTATACATATATTTAAGATCCTGGTGAATCTGATCTCTTGTTCACTTTTATCAAAGGAGACAAAATAACCTGCAAGATGTTATCTCATGTACATAAACATTCTTATCAGTGCCCTGTTTAGTGAAATGGGGAAATAACTGAGACACAACATTTGTCTCGAGGCCTCAGTGTTCTTCTTTTTTTTAGCGGTCTTGCTTGGACCCCTAATAATAATGGAGAATAGTGCCATCATCCAGCCCATGTGTATGTGTGCATGTGTAAAGTATGGATACATTTCTGAGTGAATATTGTAATGAATTTACAGACCTACAGAAGCTCTTCTGCCAAAGTATCATGTATAATAGCTGCATGTTCACTTACTGTGAAAGATTAGGTGTGTTTACACTCACATGGTTTCATCGCTGCTAAACACCGCAGTGTCAGATGCTGCTAGATGTGAGAACATTTTTAAAAATGAGAAGCGTTTTGAGAACAACAGTTTCCTAAGTATGTACATCTGATTCTACCTGAATTGTGCTTCGAGACAGATCTGTTCAAAACAAAAAGAAAGTAAAGCCTCATTACTTACAGTGTTTTCCTTCATACATATTCATAAGATTATGGTGATAACAATCCCTTTATTTATCTGTGTAATTGCAGTAATAAACAGGTGAACAGGTTTTTCTTATAAAAAAGTGATCTGAATAAATTAATAAATATAGAAAATCTGTAAAACAGCAGAGCATCTCATTGTCTAAAGAGTTCAACATGTTCTTTAATAAGTGTTTTGCACTCACGTGGTTTCATCACTGCTGGAAACTGCAGTTTGAGATGCTGTGATGGGTGAGAAATGATTTAAAATTAGAAACGTGTTAAGAAGAACAGTTGAGAAGAACAGTTAAGAAGAACAGCACTACTAAGAAATACACATCTGATTCTACCTGAATTGTGCTTCGAGACAGATCTGTTCAACACATGAAAGAAAAGGTCAGAATGTACAGCCTGAACAATTATAATGATTTTCATCATAAATATGCATAAAATCTCAGTGATTACAATCTTCCTGTCCTTCACCTGATTGTATTAAGAAGCAGGTGATTTTGAGGAGGTGTAGGAGGAATAGATGAGAAAGTCTTTTTTAAAGTGAAAAATTAATATTATAATATAATTCCTTGTGTACTGATTCAAAGATTCACTAACAGGGTGTTGCACATTGAGCACACATTCTTCTTTATATAAATGAATAAACATAAAAAATCTGTAAATATGCAGAGGAAAACAGAATGTAAATAAAATGGATACTTACGTGTGTGTAGTGACATGGTGAGTGGTTGTAGACACTACTGTAGTCACAACTAAGAGAAAGAAAAATAACTAGTGTGATTTTTATCTGATTAATCAGCCTACAGAGAGGTGGTGTTTCATCAACAACCTCACCCTCAATGCCATGAAGACTAAAGAGCTCATCTATCTATCTATCTATCTATCTATCTATCTATCTATCTATCTATCTATCTATCTATCTATCTATCTATCTATCTATCTATCCATCCATCCATCCATCCATCCATCCATCCATCCATCCATCCATCCATCCATCCATCCATCCATCCATCCATCCATCCATCTATCTATCTATCTATCTATCTATCTATCTATCTATCTATCTATCTATCTATCTATCTATCTATCTATATATATATATATATATATATATATATATATATATATATATATATATATATATATATATATATATATATATATATATATATCTATCTCAGGGTTAGGGTTAGGGTTGATCATGAACACTGATGTGAACAGGAACCTCCAGCTCTCCTGCACTGCACCAGTACCAGCCACCATCACTCTTCTTCAGTCCTCTCATCTGCACACTGAATAAACTTTTCCCATCATCACTGATGTTCACTGCTAAATTATGGGATGTGTCAGGCCTCGTCACTGAGTTGCAGCTTCTGTCTCTAAATCTGCACCACTGCTTCTGTGTGTTCTGATACGCAGCGCTGTAGAGACACTGAACTGTGACGCTGCCTCCTTCATCACCACTCACACTGCTCTCCCTCACAGACAGATCAGGATCTGAACACAAATATATAGTCAGTTATGTATAATTAATCTTACCAACATAAGAACACAATTAAATTCACTAATTATTTGCTGATTGTAACTTAATACCTGCTTTCACTGTGATATAAAGTTGTTCTGTAACATCATGTGTTATTTCTGCTATCTCTACAGCACACCAGTATGATCCAGTGTTTCCTGTCTGGAGATCTTTTATAGTCACAGTAAAGAGACTCTCAGATGGATTATCAGTTACTGTCACTTTCCCCTGTGTATCGTTGGCATACGCCCGAATTGTGCAGTAATTGTATGCTGAAGCAGCATCATAGCACCAGTATTTCTTATGATGTAAATATTTCCTATCATAAGGACATGGGATGGTAACAGATGCTCCAGTTTGAAGACTTAACTTTCTGTATGCTGACTGAGAAATGACAACATCTGCAATCAGAACAGAAAAACAATACTGTTACTTAATGACAATAAACTATTTAATAATATAAGATATTACTGATCCATGATACATTACTTCAGATCTTCATGCGTTTGATATGTCAGTAGTTTATTCTGTATATAAATCAACAATAGGATAGAAGAGTGCATGAGAAATGTACTTACTTGAAATGAACAGAATAAAAATGATAAAGTAGCTCATGTTAGAATTGTTCTGATGTTAAAGAATTGAGATGGTGTCTTGTGTCCTGCTTCTCTGTGAACTTGTTACTGCGTCTGTAGAAACTCAAGCAGTTCCTCTTCCTGCAACCCACACTATATGGTCTAAAACCACAGTGTGTCTTAAGTTAGTGACTGTTTTTTATATTTCCATTCCAGTAAAAAAAGTGTAAAAGACAAAGAAACAAGTTTTTTAGCTGCTATAACTGGAACAAACGTCATTCAATGTCTTCCAATGCAGACTAATGGTATAGACAGTAGAGTTTTTACTAGTTTTATTCAATTCATTTCACTTTAAATGTTTGCACCACACTGTCAGAGCTAGAAATCCATTTTACCTTTTTTTTTTATTTTTATAAATAACGTCTGACTTCATATCATATATATCAAATCTGTGTATGAGAGCTGTATATAGGAAAAACATCACATGTTGCTGTGTAAAGTCCACCCTGGTGAACCACTCTGTAAAAAACACTGTTAAACTCTAAACACTGAAATATGTCTGTATCTTTTAGACATAAATGAAAGGACTGTTTTTACTTATTTAGATGTGCATTTTAAGCATTAGAAATACTTTCTAATTACTGGTAAAATTTTCTTAATGATTTATATTTTTTTATTTATAAATGGGGAAAAAAATATTGCTTAGTAAATTGTTGCCAACTTATAATTCATCCTAATATATCTCATATAAATGTAGTAGTAGTTCTCTCTGAAAACTGAATGCTGAATCAGCACTTTAGCAGCAGTACGTGCACCAATATTACTTAAGTTACGTATATTTCCTATAATAATGATGGGATGGTGACAGATGTTCCAGTTTAAAGACCTAAATCTCTAAATGCTGACTTAGAAGGGTCTCAAAATGTCAAATAACAAATAAGAGCAGCTCTTAGGTTTCTGCAGAGTTTTAAAAAGTCTAAAAATGTTTAAAATGTTAAAATCTAAAGGACTCAGGTCTTAAAAAATCTTAAATTCGCTGTTCTCGGTCTTAATTCATTTTTAATAGGTTTACATTTTCCAAAGGCAATGTAATAATACCTCTAATACTCATTGAAAGGCTCCTGCGGTACTTTAGAATTTAGCTGTATTGTTTTTTTGCTGTTTCCAAGGTGTATTAGTTTTTTCTGTTTTTTTGTTTTTTTGCTAGCTCAAATATAATTTCATCTACATTGCAACTACAAATGAGACCAACATGTAGCAGCCAATCAGCTTTCTGTTTTAGCACAAATCTCTGTTGGATTGTACCACAGATGTAAAATAGATTTAAATTTAGTTTACAGGAAAGTTCAAGTTTAGCGATATTTTATTTTAGGTCTTGGTAAATGCCAGTTGCTAACACTGTATTTGTATGTTTGTGGTGTGATATAGGTCTAAAATTTAATTCATAATTGTCTTAAAAAGGTTTTAAACTTGACTTGGTGAAACTTGTTGCTTCTCTGTGAAGTTGTTATTGTGTCTGCTGAAGTTGAAGTTTTGTCTTCCTGCCAACCTTACAATGTTTTTATACCACAGTATACAGTAATTTAGTGACAGAAAGTAAATTGATCAAATATCTGAATAAAAAACACCATGACAATAACAATATTTAGTAATTGGCAAGATGTGAAAGTGACTTCCTGTGTAATTTACACCCTAAATTTTACTGCCTTCACTTGTTGTAATGTGGTGTGTTTTTATTATCCTATTCTTTATTATAGCAGCAGATCTCTGTAAAAAATTGTGCTATAAGATGAAATATTTCTGTTTGTAGCCCTTTCTTACCTGTACTCATGGTCACAAAATGTTGTTCACACAGACATCATGCAATTTTGTTACACTTGATAAATCACACACTATTCTCGAGTAAAATATTCGGTTAATAATTATCCATTTAACATCGACAATTCTCCACATTAACCACCAGAGGGCACCATCGCTCATATCTCTGTATTTTGCTCCGTTGTTTTCTGTTATCACTTACTGTGTTTGGGCAATACAAAAAAACAATCATATTCAGGTTACTTTACGTTTTAACAGTTCTGTAAAAGTGCACCTGATTGCTGCACTGATCATCCATTTATCTCATCTTTCTCTAAAAAACAAGGAGGTGGAGCTGGAGGTAGCAGAGCTGAAGATGTTGAGGTTTTCGTTGGGAGTGATGAGGATGGACAGGAATAGAAATGAGTTTATTAGAGGGACAGCACATGTAGGACGTTTTGGAGACAAGTTGAGGGAGGCAAGATTGAGATAGTTTGGGCATGTGCAGAGGAGGGACATGGGGTATATCGGTAGGAGAATGCTGAGGATGGAGCCACCAGGGAGGAGGAAAAGAGGAAGACAAAGGAGGAGGTTTATGGATGTGGAGAGAGAAGACATGCAGGTAGCTGGTTTAAAAGAGGCAGATGTAGAGGACAGGGGGGTATGGAGACGGATGATCCTCTGTGGCGACCCCTAATGGGAGCAGCCGAAACAAGACGAAAAAAGACAAAGAAAAACATGTAGAATTATTACATACATGTTTATTGTAATCAACAATCTCAGTGACATTTTCCTTCATTCAATGTTAATATATTATTAAGAACATTAAAGCAGATGATAGATAGATAGATAGATAGATAGATAGATAGATAGATAGATAGATAGATAGATAGATAGATAGATAGATAGATAGATAGATAGATAGAGGTCATAAGTTAAAATTCCAGAACCAGAAAGTTGCACAATCTGAGCCGTTAAACACCATCAACTGTTCAGTTTAAAAATGCAATAATTAAAAGCTCTGTATAAGGGAGAAATTCTATAAATGTAGCCATAATATCTGTATCTTAATGTTGTGGATCATTCACTACACATTTAGTCGATCAGATTACATAACTAAACATTGTGCTGTAATATTGATTTGTGTATCATTGACCATAATACAAAATACTTTATAATACTTTATAAAAAAACAATAATAAAGTAAAAAAAATGTGTCCATAAATATCCATAAATGTTGTAATACACACTACTAATGCACACAGACAGACACAGTCACAATACAAAATATAAACTATTATTATAAGTAAAATATTAAATTGGGACAAAAAAGGCAGAATTCTTCATTAATATTCATTAGACACATTAATTCCAATCCTTGCATTTATACACAAATGTGAGTAATATATAGGAACACAGATAAGCTAGATGGTGGAATTGTTATTACCCACAGCACCACACACAGTTTCTTTCCAGCCAATCAGTACATAAGTCTCTAAAAGGAATAAATACATTAGCTGTGTGAAAGGACTGTAATTTTACTCTTCATTCTGTATTTGAGTGGGTTACAGTTATATACATATATTATTTATCTATCACACACCTTTTACTGCCAAACTGTGTTGCAGTAGATGTCTTCACCTTCAACAACATCTGGAGACACCTAGAACAGGATATGAATAAAGACTTAATATTAAACATAGTTCCTGGAAGATTAATGAGGAAAGTGTTCATGATAGATTTAGATTTAAAGCTGGAATTCTACTGGAATCAACTTCATTTAAAAAAATTTACTTAAAGGTTTATTTCTGGATGTAGTTTTTACAGAGCTGTACGTCTGGTCATTGTTATGTTTTGATGCTGAAGACTGTGGACATAAGAAAATACATTAATAAATCTTCAGTAATAATGAATACATGTTTATTTATATGAATGTATTAAATAATAATAATAATAACAATCATTTGCAAATCAATGTTGAATTGGACTATTGAATTGCTGTGTTACCTTTATCTTTTTCACAGTGCTGTATATAACGTGCTCTTCAGCTGAAAAAGTGGGCTGTTTCACACACACACACACACACACACACACACACACACACACACACACACACACACACACACACACACAAACCACATTACTGATATTACTGTTTATGCAATATGTAACTGTAATCCTAACCTGCATAACCAAAATAAGATTTTTGGCTTTTTATTAAATAGAAACTGCAGTTGTAAAAAAAAATTCAACATTACAATATTATAATACACAAATAACTGTGCTACCTGCTTTACAATAAGCCAAACCTGCTCCAAGTTCCTTTCATTTGGTGCCTTTTTTCTTGACTTAACAACTGAGCTGTATGTTTCCTCACACACTGCCTGAAAAACAAAATCATGAAGATATGAGATGAGAAATTGTAATAATGATGATGAGGATGCTGATGGTGATGATGACAGGTCATTAAAAATGATTAAAAGTTCTTGAAGACACTGAAATAATACGTTAACAGGATTTTGGACTACATCACTGAAGTACTAACTGCATGAACAGGGGTGTCGCTGCTCCTCTCTCTGGTCTGGATTTGATCCTCTGCTTCTGGAAATAAAGATAATAATGTAGGTTAATCACTCCTAGTCAAAATCAGCTTAGATCAGTCAAATCAGTTCATTTACATAATAATAATAATAATAATAATAATAATAATAATAATAATAATAATAATAATAATAATAATAATAATAATAATAATAATAACCTCTGTGCCACCAGATGGCACCCTCAACCAAAAGTTTAGAGACATTGCATCAGTCGTTACTCTAATGTTCTCTACAGGCTTCACAAAGCACATGATAACATACACTGACTGTAAACTCTAGACATTAGAACATGATCCTACTGCTGCAAATGCAACAAAATAAAAGACAAAACAAATAAAACCCCAGGAACACGTACTGCATTTCTTTCTTATTAGGCAGATGCTGATGACCAGGATCACCAGTACCAAAAAAAAGGCCACCAGAGAACCATAGATCAAGGCCTCCACCATCTTACTATAGACAAACAATGATTAGCACACACTGGCTGAATTTATTACAGTGCAAAATATTCATTCATTCATTCATTCATTCATTTAATCAATAATTCATTCATCAGCAGAAGATAAATGATCCTACTGGCATCAGGTAGCACATTTTTTTGCCTTAAGGGTCACACTGGGCTTTACACTGGGAATTGATGGGGTGGTTAAATATATATACAGTGGAACCTCGATACTCGCAAGCTTGACACTCACAACCTCGATCGTTCATGACTTTTTATTTGGAACTGGACTAATAATAACTTGGGAAAAATCTGATAGCTCGAACGTTTGGAGTAACATTTCAAAACAGAGTTTTAGTAATAAATTACATAAAACATAGCTATTTTATTATTGTATTATTCATTTGAAGTAGTAAATAAAACATTTATGACAAGTAATTCACACATTTTTGTTGAGTTTACAGTACAATACATGTACAATTTAACGTGTCAGTGACTCTTGGGAAATACAGGTAAGCCTGGCTCTTAATATTTAAGCACACTTTCCCAAAGTTATAACTATGAATGAACTATAAATCTGATTTAACTTGGTCTAAATAACGGCTCTACAGCATTGGCAACACTGCTCTTAATATTTTCAGAATGTTTTTAGACACTCACGTGTGTTTTTGGCTGCTAGAATCTGCAGTTTTATTTGCTGCTGTTGATGAGAAATAATCTAAATTAGAAACGTGTTTAGGGGAAGAGTTGCACTAGTTTTCTTAGAAATGTACAATTTATATTACCTGCATTTGGCTTCGAGACAGAACTGTTTAAAACATAAAAGATAAAGTCAGAAAGTCAGAGCTTGACTACTTAAAATATTTGACTTTATACATATATTTAAGATCCTGATGAATCCGATCTCTTGTCATTTTCTGATTCTAAGTAAGTGTTTACTCTTATTAAAGGAGACAAAATAACTAGCAAGATGTTATCTCATGTACATGAACATTCTTATCAGTGCCCTGTTTAGTGAAATGGGGAAATAACTGAGACACAACATTTGTCTCGAGGCCTCAGTGTTCTTCTTTTCTTAGGGGTCTCCCTTGGACCCCTAATAATAATGGAGAATAATGCCATCATCCAGCCCATGTGTATGTGTGCATGTGTAAAGTATGGATACATTTCTGAGTGAATATTGTAATGAATTTACAGACCTACAGAAGCTCTTCTGCCAATGTATCATGTATAATACTTGCATGTTCACTAACTGTGAAAGATTAGGTGTGTTTACACTCACATGGTTTCATCGCTGCTAAACACCGCAGTGTCAGATGCTGCTAGATGTGAGAACATTTTCAAAAATGAGAAACGTTTTGAGAACAACAGTTTGTGCTAAGTTTCCTAAATATGTACATCTGATTCTACCTGAATTGTGCTTCGAGACAGATCTGTTCAAAACATAAAAGAAAGTAAAGCCTCATTACTTACAGTGTTTTCCTTCATACATATTCATAAGATTATGGTGATTACACTCCCTTTATTTATTGGTGTAATTGCAGTAATAAACAGGTGAACAGGTTTTTCTTAAAACAGCAGAGCATCTCATTGTCTAAAGAGTTCAACATGTTCTTCAATAAGTGTTTTGCACTCACGTGGTTTCAACACTGCTGGAAACTGCAGTTTGAGGTGCTGTGATGGGTGAGAAATGATTTAAAATTAGAAACATGTGAAGAATAGTTAAGAAGAACATGAATGACGCAAAGAACTGATTCTACCTGAATTGTGCTTCGAGACAGATCTGTTCAACACATGAAAGAAAAGGTCAGAATGTACAGCCTGAACAGTTACAATGATTTTCATCATAAATATGCATAAGATCTTGGTGATTACAATCTTCCTGTCCTTCACCTGATTGCATTAAGAAGCAGGTTATATTAAGGAGGTGTAGGAGGAATAAATGAGAAAGTAAGCTCTTTTTCCGCCATGTAAAATAAATATTGTAATATAATTCCTTGTGTACTGATTCAAAGATTCAGTAACAGGGTGTTGCACATTGAGCACACATTCTTCTTTATCTAAATTAATAAACATAGAAAATCTGTAAATATGCAGAGGAAAACAGAATGTAAATAAAATGGATACTTACGTGTGTGTAGTGACATGGTGAGTGGTTGTAGACACTACTGTAGTCACAACTAAGAGAAAGAAAAATAACTAGTGTGATTTTTATCTGATTAATCAGCCTACAGAGAGGTGGTGTTTCATCAACAACCTCACCCTCAATGCCATGAAGACTAAACAGCTCATCTATCTATCTATCTATCTATCTATCTATCTATCTATCTATCTATCTATCTATCTATCTATCTATCTATCTATCTATCTATCTATCTATCCATCCATCCATCCATCCATCCATCCATCCATCCATCCATCCATCCATCAATCCATCTCTCTCTCTCTCTCTCTCTCTCTCTCTCTCTCTCTCTCTCTCTCTCTCATCATTAGTTAAAGTAGGGATCAGTGTTTGTGATGATACCTGGAGGTGGATCACGGACACTGATGTGAACAGGAACCTCCAGATCTCCTGCACTGCACCAGTACCAGCCATCATCACTCTTCTTCAGTCCACTCATCTGCACACTGAATGAACTTTTCCCATCATCACTGATGATTATTGCTGAATTCTGGGATGTGTCAGGCCTCGTCACTGAGTTGCAGCTTCTGTCTCTAAATTTGCACCACTTCTTCTGTGTTTTCTGATACGCAGCGCTGTAGAGACACTGAACTGTGATGCTGCCTCCTTCATCACCACTCACTCTGCTCTCCCTCACAGACAGATCAGGAGCTGAACACAAATATATAGTCAGTTATGTATAATTGATCTTTACCAACATAAGAACACAATTAACTTCACTAATTATTTGCAGATTGTAACTTAATACCTGCTTTCACTGTGATATAAAGGTATTCTGTAACATCATACGTCGGTCCTGCTATCTCTACAGCACACCAGTAGCCTCCGGTGTTTCCTGTCTGGAGATCTTTCATAGTCACAGTAAAGAGACTCTCAGATGGATTATCAGTTACTGTCACTTTCCCCTGTGTCTCGTTGGCATACGCCTGAATTTTGCAGGAATTGTATGCTGAAACAGCATGAAAGCACCAGTATTTCTTATGATGTAAATATTTCCTATCATAAGGACATGGGATGGTAACAGATGCTCCAGTTTGAAGACTTAACTTTCTGTATGCTGACTGAGAAATGACAACATCTGCAATCAGAACAGAAAAACACTACTGTTACTCAGTGACAAATATTTAATAATATAAGATATTAATGATCCATGATACATTACTTCAGTACTTCATGTGTTTGATATGTCAGTAGTTTATTCTGTATATAAATCTACAATAGGATAGAAGAGTGCATGAGAAATGTACTTACCTGAGATGATCAGAATAAAAATGATAAAGCAGTTCATGTTAGAATTGTTCTGAGGTTGAAAAAATTGTAGAAGTTTTTTGCGTCCTGCTTCTCTGTGAACTTGTTACTGTGTCGGTAGAAGCTCAAGCAGTTCCTCTTCCTGCAACCCACGCTATATGGTCTAAAACTACTGCGTGATATCAGTTACTGAAATGTGTTTACAGTGTTAATGAAAATGTGTTTACAGTGTCGGAACGCATCATAGAGTTGTCACTCTTCTCGACTTACGACCTGATTACTTATGACCGTTTTTTTGTCTCTATCTACGCTGTAATTTAGGGTCTACCTGTATATACGAATCTAAAAATATAATAAATAATGTCCTATTCAACTTGGACAATATTCTCTATTACCACTAGAGGGCAATGTGCCCTGTTCTTGTCCGCACCACTTGCTGTGTTTGGGCCCAACATGAACATCATATTATGTATGATGAGTATTTTATGTTTATAACAGTTTTATAACAGTTTCTTAACTGTACTTATTGTCACAAAAATGTTGTTTTACATCAGTTTTCTCACATATATAGACATTTGGTAAGTCAGAGAAGCTGAAACATGTAGGAGACTAACACAAGTTTTATTATAGTTAACAACACAAAATAATATTTATTTAACTTCGTTCAACATTAACACATGGTTTAGAAAAGGAACGCTCTTTTGCTTTATGACAGAGAATCACCACTGACAGAGAAAGTAAATGATGTGCTTGATAGATAGGAATACTGTGCTCTATCAGATACAATATACAGGATTATTAACACACATTATCTTTTTTTTGTTTTTTTTTGTTTTTATTGTTTTTTTTATTAAGAAATTTTAATGTGTCAGCTTCTTAAATTTTCAGTACCACCAAGATCACATCCTTCAATGTTCTGCAATGCAAAACAGCTCTAAATTTCTGAAACATAAACACACCAGGGATCAGTCACAGTGTAAATTACATTAGCATGTGCTAAAACTTTCATTCACTTTATGACACTATGCAGTTTTCCTATCAGAAAGAGTTCCACATACACGTTGTGTAGGATATTTGTTACTTGTACTTTTCTGGTGCACATTTAAAAATAAAATAAAATAAATAAATAGAAAAAAAAAAAAATATATATATATATATATATATATATATATATATATATATATATATATATATATATATACATGATTTCAGTATTTAATGTCTCTTTTATGTAAATGTGCTACTCATTGATTTCAGGTGTGTTTATATAAGCATGTCTGACATGAGAAATTAGTAATTACTGTCTGTAATTGTAGTGTTTGGTTAGCATGCTAGCAGATTGTCACGTATTTGTGCGAGAGCTGAAAGCATGCAGTAGCATAAAACACTGGGTTAAGGTTAGGTCATGAGAAATCAACAATACGAGGGCAAATCCATGATCGAGAAACATGAAACCGAAAATAAATCCAAAAAATTGGGAAACCATAAGCAAGGCTCGAGGACAAGAGAAAAACTTTTTGTAATTGTCAGAATCCAGAAATTTTTTTTCTCTGTGATTCATGTTTTTCCCCACCAGATGTCGCCATTTTGGTTCTGTGTCCCTCATTAACTCCCATTGTTTCCACCTGAGTCTTCTCAGCTCTATAAGTTCCCCTTTTTGTGTGACTGTCTCTTGTTTGTTTGATGAAGTTTTGTGGTGTCTGTTGGCCCAAACCCAAACTCAAACCCAAACCCAAACCCCAACCCAAAACACCAACCACAGGTATTTCCTCAAGCTGCCTGGCTTAAGTCTTTGTTTTTGTGAGTTTGTTTTTCCGTAGCCTTTTCTCACAAGACTTTATTTTGCCATTTGTCTAAGAAATTGTTTAAGACATTTTTTTTTTAGTTCGCAAAGAGATTTGGATTTTCTCTTTTGAATTGCGGATATTTTTTTATTTTTTTTTTAGCTCTACATTTTGTTGGAGTTTGTGTGTGTGGGGGTGTGGGTGTGGGGGTGTGTGTGTCCAACCACCCACTTTGGCCAGAATCTTCCCCTTACTGTTTTCTCTCTGTTCTGCAGCATCTTCTGTGTTTACCTGCCCAGTGATGTGTTGCAAGCAGTGTTTATGTTTCAGAAATTCAGAGCAGTTTTGCATTGCAGAACATTGAAGGATGTGATCTTGGTGGCACTGAAAATTTAAGAAGCTGACACATTAAAATTTCTTATTTAAAAACAAAAACAAAAACAACAACATGATAATGTGTGTTAATAATCCTGTATATTGTATCTGATAGAGCACAGTATTCCTATCTATCAAGCACATCATTTACTTTCTCTGTCAGTGGTGATTCTCTGTCATAAAGCAAAAGAGCGTTCCTTTTCTAAACCATGTGTTAATGTTGAATGAAGTTAAATAAATATTATTTTGTGTTGTTAACTATAATAAAACTTGTGTTAGTCTCCTACATGTTTTAGCTTCTCTGACTTACTAAATGTTTATATATGTGAGAAAACTGATGTAAAACAACATTTTGTGACAATAAGTACAGTTAAGAAACTGTTATAAAACTGTTATAAACATAAAATACTCTAAATATGATGTTTATGTTGGGCCCAAACACAGCAAGTGGTGCGGACAAGAAGAGGGCACATTGCCCTCTAGTGGCAATAGAGAATATTGTCCAAGGTGAATGAGACATTATATATTATATTTTTAGATTAGTATATACAGGTAGACCCTAAATTACGGAGTAGATAGGGACCAAAAAAAAAGTCGTAAGTCGATCAGGTCGTAAGTCGAGAAGAGTGACAACTCTATGATGCGTTCCGACACTGTAAACACATTTACATTAACACTGTAAACACATTTCACTAACTGATATCACACAGTAGTTTTAGACCATATAGTGTGGGTTGCAGGAAGAGGAACTGCTTGAGCTTCTACCAACACAGTAACAAGTTCACAGAGAAGCAGGACGCAAAAAAACTTCTACAATTTTTTAACATCAGAACAATTCTAACATGAACTGCTTTATCATTTTTATTCTGTTCATCTCAAGTAAGTACATTTCTCATGCACTTTTCTATCCTATTGTAGATTTATATACAGAATAAACTACTGATATATCAAACGCATATAGTATCATGTATCATGGATCATTAATATCTTATATGATTAAATAGTTTATTGTCATTGAGTAACAGTAGTGTTTTTCTGTTCTGATTGCAGATGTTGTCATTTCTCAGTCAGCATACAGAAAGTTAAGTCTTCAAACTGGAGCATCTGTTACCATCCCATGTCTTTATGATAGGAAATATTTACATCATAAGAAATACTGGTGCTATCATGCTGTTTCATCATACAATTCCTGCAAAATTCAGGCGTATGCCAACGATACACAGGGGAAAGTAACAGTAACTGATAATCCATCTGAGAGTCTCTTTACTGTGACTATGAAAGATCTCCAGACAGGAAACACTGGAGGTTACTGGTGTGTTGAAGAGATAGCAGGACCGACGTATGATGTTTCAGAATACCTTTATATCACAGTGAAAGCAGGTATTAAGTTACAATCTGCAAATAATTAGTAAATTAAACAGTGTTCTTATGTTGGTAAAGATCAATAATACATAACTGACTATATATTCAGCAATAATCATCAGTGATGATGGGAAAAGGTCATTCAGTGTACAGATGAGTGGACTGAAGAAGAGTGATGGTGGCTGGTACTGGTGCAGTGCAGGAGATCTGGAGGTTCCTGTTCACATCAGTGTCCATGATCCACCTCCAGGTATCATCACACACACTGATCCCTACTTTAACTAATGATGAGATAAAACTCACACTATTTTATTTATTTTTCCTTAGTTGTGACTACAGCAGTAACTACAACCACTAATGATGTCACTACGTACACGTAAGCTCTATTTTATACACATGCTGTTTTGCTCTGTAGATTTACAGATTTGTTATATTTATTCATTTATTTAAAGAAGAATGTGTGGTCAATGTGCTTTTGATCAGTACATGAGATATCTTGCTAGTTTTCCTTTCTCATATCATAAGAACTTACTGACCACTTTAATTGGAACTCCCATACACTTGTTTACACAATCAGGTAAACTACAAGGGATTGTAATCAACATAATCTCATGTATATGTTAGAAAAAAAAACATTGTAAACAGTCAAGCATTACTTTCTGACATTTTTTTTTATTATAAACAGATCTGTCTCAAATCACAATTCAGGTAACATTAGATATTTATATCTTACATAATTAGTGCAACTGTTCCTCTTAACACTGTTCTTATTATAACTATTTCTCACTTAAGCAGCATCTGAGACTACAGTTGTTAGCAGTGATGAAACCATGTAAGTGTCTAAAGAACATTCTGATCACATTTAAGCTGTGTGCTGCCAAAGCTTTTCATCATCATCTGATCAGCTTTGGTTTTCAATTTTAAGTTATTTTGGCACTGCATTCCTGTGATTGCTTAGGCCTCAATTGATTGACTGTGGTTGATTTTTCTTTTCTTCTGCTTTGCTGAGTTGTATGCATTTCAGCGCTTGTGTTTTCTTGTTGTCAGTTTTCATGGTTGTCTTACATTGGAAGATTTTACATACTTCTGGTCTGAGGACCCAACAAAAGCATGCCATTTGGATGATTTATCTACTGATGAGGAATGAAATATTGATTAAATGAATGAATGAATTAATATTATGCACTGTAACAGATTAAGCCAGTGTGTGCTAACGCATGTGTGTCTATAGTGAGAAGGGCCACTGGTACCTGATTGCCTTTCTTGTGCTACTGGTGATGCTGGTCGTCATCATCGGCTGCCTGTTAAAAAAGAATAGACGTAAGTATCCCTCGTGTGTTTTGATTTTTTTTGCGTTTGCAGCAGCAGGATCATTTTAGTTGGTGTCCTACTATATTATTTGATATGGATAGGACAAAGGGTCAAACACAATACAGTGTTTACAAAATCATAAAACAGATCTAAAGTGTTTGAGATAAATCAGGCAGGGGTCAAACATGATAAACACTATATCCAAATTCAAAAAGAAAACAGGAAAACAGACAGAAATCTCAAGTGTCACAATTGTCATGGCTAGACTCTCAGTGTATGTGACCAAGTGCTTAATGTAGCCTGTAGAGAGAACATGAGAGTAACAACAAGAAAAAATATCTAGAGTTTAGGTAACGTGGTTATCTGTTCTTTTCTACTTTCTAACATTCAGAAGCTGAGAATCAGATCAGGACCAGAGGGGAGAGCAGTAACACCACTGTTCCCACAGTTAGAACTGAATTCAATGTGTGGCGTAATGCAACACATCACCACATTCAGAATTGTTGTTAAAGAAAAAGGCGTGTTTGCACTACTGTGGTTTTATCACTGCTAGACTCTACAGCCTCTGTTGTGGCTGAGAAATTATTTATAATTAGAAACATGTGAAGAACCGCAGCTTCACTCATGTGAATATGTACATCTGATACTACCAGGATTATGTTTCACAGCAGATCTGTTTAAAACATAACAGAAAAAGGCAGAAAGTTAGAAGCTTGAATACTTCAATATTAATTTTTTTAATCTCATATTTTTGAAAAAAAAAGTTTCTTATGAAAATATAAGAAAAAATTAGTGTTTTTCATCTCTCTTTGTTAAAATAGGAATCAGTGTGATACATGGAGGTGGATCACAGACACTGAAGTGTAAATGCAGCTCGTGTTGGAATTGTTTGTAGATTTTCTCGCATTCTGCTTTTCTGTGAACTTGTTACTGTGTCAAAACCCAAGCAGTTGCTCTTCCTGTTACCTTTACCACCTTTAGATGTTCTAGTTTACTTCATTCCAATCGCTGTAAGACTCCAGTTCCCAGTTTTGATTTGAAATAGTGTAAGAGACCCAAATATTCTTATACTTTACAGGTTCTGAGAGACCAAAAGATCAATTCAGTGTATCCTGATTGGTCTCTCTTTTTGCTAACAAGACCAATCAGTTTTTTTCTATGCGACAGGCTTTAGAGTACCAAGACACAAAGAAAATACAAAACGCATTTGACCTCAGACCACACTACAGTTTATCTCTGCTTGTAACATGGGATTTTCATCCTAAATGATGAGGGTAAACTCCCTATAGGCATGCTAAAACCTTAAAACATTTATATAATATAGTTTATAAATTGTTTATTATAAGTAAAACATTAAAGAGGGACAAAACAATATGTATTAAAATATTCATTAGACATTTCAATTTCAATCCTTGCATTTACACACAGAGGTGATTAATATATAAATATACATGATACACTATATTGCCAAAAGTCTGTGGACACTCAGTCATACGTGTGGTATGTGCTTTTTAAACATCACATTCCACATTTAGTCCCAATTTACTCTTATTTCCTCCACTCTTCTGGGAAGATGTTCCAGTAGATTTTGGAGTCCGCTTGTGGAGGTTTGTGCTCATTCAGGCACGAGGGTGTTAGTAAAGTCAGGTACTGATGTAGGGTGAGGAGGCCTGGGGTACAGTCAGTGTTCACTTTTATACAAAGGATTATCAGTAGGGTTGAGGTCAGAGCTCTAAAACAGGCTGCTCAAAATCTTCCACTCCAACCTATGTAAAGCATGTCTTCATGGAGCTGGCTTTGTACACAGAGGCATTGTGAAGCAGGAACAGGTTTCAGTCTCCTAGTTTAAATAAAGGGTAAATTTAATGGTACTACATCCAAAGACGACATATATACGATTATGTTCCTCAAACTTTGTTGTAACTGTTTGATCAAGAACCACATATGGCTGGAAAAGTCAGATGTCCCAATGCTTTTGTCCATATAGTGTGTTAGATGCTGGAATTCTTATTAGCAGTTAACTGGCCTTTCTTAATAATTGAGGGTCATGTGACTGGTGTATGATGAACATACACCCAGTAGAGATCCCTGAGGCATCACACACAGTTTCCTTCCAACAGAGTACATCAGTTTCTAAAGGGAATAAATAATTGCTGTGTGAAAGGTTTTTAATATCACCCTACATATTGTAATTGAGTGGATGTCCCTGGTGGTCTAGTGGTTAGAACGCGGCACTCTCAACGCTGCGGCCCGGGTTCGATCCCCGGTCAGGAAACCAACCCCAGTCATTAGGGTTGCACAAGCCTTAGTGCCGGTCCCAAGCCCGGATAAATGGGGAGGGTTGCATTAGGAAGGGCATCCGGCGTAAAAACATGTGCCAAATCAAAGATGCGGATGGTCCACTGTGGTGACCCCTAATGGGAGAAGCCAAAAGAAAGTTTTAGTTTATTGTAATTGAGTGGATTATGGTTATATATATATATATATTATTTATCACACCTTTTACTGGAAAACTATGCTGCTGTAGATGGTTTCACCTTCAACAACATTTGGAGACACCTAGAACAGGATGTAAATAAAGACTAATAAGAGTCTCAATATGTAACCAGTTCCTTGCAGATTATTGAGGAAAGTGTTTATTATGGATTTATACATAGCTGAGATTTTACTGGAAATAACTTTATTTAAAGAAGTTTACTTACAGTTTTATTCTTGGAAGCAATTTTTACAGAGCTGTAGGTCACGTCATCGTTATCTTTTAATGCTGAAGACTGTGGATGTGAGAAAATGCTTTATTAAATCTACAGTAACAATTAATACATGTTTATTAAAAATATTAATTTGAGAACAATAATAATAATAATTTGGTAATTTATGTCAAATTAGAACATTGGTGTTAGGCGAGTGACTGAGGCGGAAGCCGAAAACAAGGAAGCTTTAATAAAGAACTTGCAGCAAATCACATAGACACCAACGAAAACAATAACGGACGCAGAAGTGGGGTGAGAGAGGTGGTTATATGGGCATGATAAACGAGAGGCAGGTGTTCGGAATCAGTAGGAGGCGATGAGCTCCGAGCGGGCGGGGCACGCGCAGGAGAAGAAGCAGGTACCCTGACAAATGGATTGCTGCGTTACCTTTTGATTAGTCACAGTGCTGTATATAATGGTGTCTTCAGCTCTAAAAGTGGGCTGTTTCGCGTGCACACACACACACACACACACACACACACACACAAACACACGCCTCTATATGAGATAACTATTTATGCCATAAATTGATGTGATGCAACCTGTGTATCAAAGGGAGATATTTTTGGCTCTTATTAAATATAAAATTCAGTTTAAAAGAAAATAGTGTAATTGTACTACACAAACTATTTAACAATAAAGTCAAAACTGTTCCAGGTTCCTTTGCTCTTATTTCTTCTTTTTTGTTTTTACATCTGAGCTGTATATTCTTTCAACTCTCTGAAAATAATTTTATTTCATGATGATGAGTGACAACGACGATCATGATAATAATGATAGATCATTAAAACGCTAAAAGGGAATTAAAGGGTGATGTGATTTAGAATTGCATTACGCCACACATTGAATTCAGTACTGACTGTGGGAACAGTGGGGTTACTGCTCTCCCCTCTGGTCCTGATCTGATTCTCAGCTTCTGAAAGTTAGAAAGTAGAAAAGAACAGATAACCACGTTACCTAAACTCTAGATATTTTTTCTTGTTGTTACTCTCATGTTCTCTCTACAGGCTACATTAAGCACTTGGTCACTTACACTGAGAGTCTAGCCATGACAATTGTGACACTTGAGATTTCTGTCTGTTTTCCTGTTTTCTTTTTGAATTTGGATATAGTTTATCATGTTTGACCTCTGCCTGATTTATCTCAAACACTTTAGATCTGTTTTATGATTTTGGAAACACTGCATTGTGTTTGACCCTTTGTCCTATCCATATCAAATAATATAGTAGGACACCAACTAACATGATCCTGCTGCTGCAAACGCAAAAAAAATCAAAACACACGAGGGATACTTACGTCTATTCTTTTTTAATAGGCCGCCGATGATGATGATGACGATGATGACCAGCATCACCAGTAGCACAAGAAAGGCAATCAGGTACCAGTGGACCTTCTCACTATAGACACACATGCGTTAGCACACACTGGCTTAATCTATTACAGTGCATAATATTAATTCATTCATTCATTTAGTCATCAATTGAGGCCTAAGCAATCACAGGAATCAGTGCCAAAATAACTTAAAATTGAAAACCAAAGCTGATCAGATGATGGTGAAAAGCTTTGGCAGCACACGGCCTAAATGTGATCAGAATGTTCTTTAGACACTTACATGGTTTCATCACTGCTAACAACTGTAGTCTCAGATGCTGCTTAAGTGAGAAATAGTTATAATTAGAACAGTGTTAAGAGGAACAGTTGCATTAATTATGTAAGATACAAATATCTAATGTTACCTGAATTGTGATTTGAGACAGAGCTGTTTATAATAAAAAAAAAGTCAGAAAGTAATGCTTGACTGTTTAAAATGGTTTTTTTTTTACATATACATGAGATCATGTTGATTACAATCCCTTGTATTTTACCTGATGTGATATGAGAAAGGAGAACTAGCAAGATAATATCTAATGTACTGATCAATAGCACATTGACCACACATTCTTCTTTAAATAAATGAATGAATATAGCAAATCTGCAGAGGAAAACAGCATGTGTATAAAATAGAGCTTACGTGTACGTAGTGACATCATTAGTGGTTGTAGTCACTGCTGTAGTCACAACTAAGGAAAAATAAATAAAATAGTGTGATTTTCATCTCATCATTAGTTAAAGTAGGGATCAGTGTTTGTGATGATACCTGGAGGTGGATCACGGACACTGATGTGAACAGGAACCTCCAGATCTCCTGCACTGCACCAGTACCAGCCACCATCACTCTTCTTCAGTCCACTCATCTGTACAATTAATGAACTTTTCCCATCATCACTGATGTGCACTGCTGATTTCTGGGATGTGTCAGTCCTCGTCACTGAGTTGCAGCGTCTGTCTCTGAATTTGCACCACTGCTTCTCTGTTGTCTGATACGCAGCGCTGTAGAGACACTGAACTGTGACGCTGCCTCCTTCATCACCACTCACACTGCTCTCCCTCACAGACAGATCAGGATCTGAACATAAATATATAGTCTGTTATGTCTAATTAATCTTTATCAACATTAGAACACTGCTAAAATCACAAATTATTTGTAGATTGTAACTTAATACCTGCTTTCACTGTGATATAAAGGTATTCTGTAACATCATATGTTATTCCTTCTATCTCTACAGCACACCAGTATGATCCAGTGTTTCCTGTCTGGAGATCTTTCATAGTCACAGTAAAGAGACTCTCAACTGGATTATCAGTTACTGTCACTTTCCCCTGTGTATCGTTGGCATACGCCTGAATTGTGCATGAAGTGTAGAGTGAATAATAATTATAGCACCAGTATTTCTTATGATGTATATATTTCCTATCATAAAGACATGGGATGGTAACAGATGCTCCAGTTTGAAGACTTAACTGTCTGTATGCTGACTGAGAAATGACAACATCTGCAATCAGAACAGAAAAACACTACTATTACTCAATGACATAAAAAATTTGATAAGATATTATTAGATACGTTGCTTTAGTCATTTAATATTTTGATGTAAAAATTGTTTATTTTGTATATAAAATTTAAGTGCATAAAAAATGTACTTACTTGAAATGAACAGAATAAAAATGAAAAAGCAGTTCATGTTAGAATTGGTCTGTTGTAAAAGAAATTGAGGTTTTCGTGCGTCCTGCTTCTCTGTGAACCCGTTCCTGTGTCTGTAGAAGCTCAAGCAGTTCCTCTTCCTGCTACCTATACTCTATGTTCTAAAACCACAGTGTGGTAGAGGTTAAACTTTTTATATCTGATAAATTTCAATAGAGTAAAAAGATAAGCTGATAAAAGGTTTTACATCTGCTATATTACAAGCAGACATACTTTTTGCCTTGCATAGTCACATAGTATACACAGTACATCTTTCTTTTATTAATTCGTCATTTTAAGATTTTCACCATGCTAAGAGAGACATAAATGATTTCATTTGTTCACTGCCATCTGACTTCCTATGTAATGTGGCCTTATATATTCAGACCCCTTTCACTTTTTCTCAATTTTATGTTGCAGCCTGATAATACAATCGTTCAAATTGATTTTCTAATCTACACTTAGTACCCCATAATGACAACGTGAAAACAAATATATAAAAACTCCACTGCCATCTCTCCTAAACATCTCCTATCCACTTCCTGCTTCACCATCTCAACATCATCCAACCTTCTCTCTCTCATTTTACTCATTCATCAGCTGCACAAAATGCTCCCTCCATCTTCTCAACACACTCTCAACACATTCTTAACACACTCGCCTCACTAGGCAAATCTATTTACAGTGCTATATCTACAAAAAGAGAAAAGAATAGCTGGTGTCACTAAATTGATGCAAGATCTGTAACACATTCACCTCATCCCTTACATAGACAATTAGTAACAGCAGTAGTAGTAATAATAATAGTAATATTTGTCAGGTCACTGCCTAATCTGAACTCAAATTTCCAATGGATGGTGCAGCTTTTAAACATGGCCACCACAATCTTACACACGATTATTTGTATTTGTTAATTTTAATGCTCAATGTTATTCACTGTCTCTGTTGTTACCAAATCTGTGCTACCAGAGGAAACCCTTATATAGAGTCATTACTTGTTCCTCTCTCTGAGAACTGAATGCTGAATTATCACAACAGCAGCAGTACCCCAGCTCTTATGTTGTGAAAATCTCCTATAATAATGACAAGCCATGATGACAGATGTTTCACTTTGAAGTCTTAAATGTATTTTCTTATGTTGCTGCTAACCTTACAATGTTGTCCTGTGTGCAGTGAACTGTGGAAATGTCCAAAAGTGTCTTCCTTTCTAATTTACTGTCCATCCTGTCGTAATTTATTCTTTTCTTTTCAGAATGTTAATCACACTACTGTGCAAACGTTTTAGACATAAGTTAGAATGCTTCCAAAAATATATATTGTATTTTTTTTTTTAATCCATTTACAAAATGCAAATTAAGCAAACAAAAGAAAAATCTACATCAAATCAATATTTGTTGTGACTATCCTTGATATGTCCATTAGTGCCATCAGCAAAGAACTGGCAGAAACCAGTGGGACTCAAGTACAGCCATTTACTGCTGAAGAAGTCTGAACAGAACGTCTCTAGGTTACGACCGTAACCCTAGTTCCCCGAGGGAACTCGAGCTGCGTCGAAACGCTATGGAAACGCCCCTGCATGACCGCGCTCTGAACCACGTGTGTAATCTGACCAATAGGCGTTTGGAACGTGACGTCATCAGGGGGCGACGTCGCGTAAACAGGAAGCTACAAATGGCTGCGAGATGGACCAGACGCTAGCTCCTGCAAGAGAAGGTAAGCGCCGCAGGGATGCAGGAAGTGTGGCACGGAGACGCAGTGTCTCGTTCCCTCGGGGAACTAGGGTTACGGTCATAACCTAGAGACGTTCCCCTTCAGGAACTCGAGCTGCGTCGAAACGCTATGGGAACGAGTGTCCAATCACG
Source organism: Silurus meridionalis (assembly GCF_014805685.1). Lineage (NCBI taxonomy): Eukaryota > Metazoa > Chordata > Actinopteri > Siluriformes > Siluridae > Silurus > Silurus meridionalis. Next base: position 3,710,714 of record NC_060903.1, read on the forward strand.
CCACACTGACCAGACCCTGCCTAGAGAGTGAGGGCCTCGGCACCAGCATGCAAAACAGAGGAGCCCGGGGTGGCCAGGTCACGGGACAGGAATGTCCGGTCTTTCCAGACATCCAAGGCTCGAAGGGCACGCCGCGAGACCTTGATAGTGCGATGCGGGTTTCCCCTGAGGGAGAACCCCCTGCCCCGGAGCCACCACTGGAGGGGCCTCATGTGCAGGAGCCCGAGCGGAACTATGCTGGATGCTGCCGCCATGAGCCCTAGCAGCCTCTGGAACTGCCGTACAGTGAGTGGCTGGCCTTCCCGCACCCTCCTGACGGCCGTAAGGATGACTTTGACCCGAGCAGGCGACAACTGTGCCTGCATCCTGGCCGCGTCCCATACCACGCCCAAAAAGGTGGTTCTCTGTGCAGGAGAAAGCACGCTCTTTCTGGCGTTTAGCCGAAACCCAAGCACCTTCATGCAGGAGAGGACGACATCTCGATGCCGAATCGCCTGGTGCTCTGAGGGAGCCATGATCAACCAATCGTCGATGTAATTCACAATGCGGATGCCCTGAAGCCGCAGCGGGGCCAGTGCAGCATCGACGCACAACGTGAAGGTGCGGGGTGAGAATGCCAGACCGAACGGGAGGACCCGATATTGGTATGCTACGCCCCCGAAAGCAAACCTCAGGAACCTCCTGTGTGCAGGAAGGATGGAGATGTGAAAGTATGCGTCCTTCAGATCTATAGTGACGAACCAGTCCCCGGACCTGATATGTGTCACGACCCCCTTGAGGGTGAGCATCCTGAACCTGAGTCTCCTGAGAGAGCGGTTCAAGGAGCGAAGATCCAGAATGGGACGCAACCCCCCATCCTTCTTCGGAACAACGAAGTACGGGCTGTAGAAGCCTGACTCGAACCGAGGGGGGAACCACCTCGATGGCCCCTTTCCCCAGGAGCGTGCGTACTTCCTGTTCCAGGACCAGAGCCTGCTCGGGACCCACCAGGGTGGGACACACCCCGTTGAAACGGGGAGGAAAGGACGCGAACTGCAGTGCGTAACCCCCTTCTATGGTCCGCAGGACCCACCGGGAGACTCCTGGCAGCACCTCCCAAGCTGCCAGAAAGTTCCTCAGGGGAACCAGCCCCTCGGGACTGGCCTCTGACCCACTCAGAGCAGCTGGGCGGGGCCCTGCAGCTGAAGACACCTCGAAGAGGCGGCGGGGCTCCCCCATCCGTACCGAGACTTTGGGCAGAAGTGGAGGGAGACACCCGCTGGAGGGCACATCCTGTGGCAGAGTCCACGGCCCGCCACCGACCAGCCCCACGTGACCGGCGAGGGAGGTACTGCTGAAACGCCGCCGACTGCTTCTTAGACTCCTGAAACCTGTTCACGACCGCCGTCACTGCGTCACCAAACAGACCAGGAGGAGCCATCGGTGCGTTCAAGAGCACAGCTCGATCCTTGTCCGGGAGGTCGGACAGGGTGAGCCACAGATGCCGCTCTGTGGCTACCAGGGCCGCCATGGACCGACCAACGGCCCGCGCCGTGTGCTTCGTGGCCCGAAGGGTTAGGTCGGCAGCGCGACATAACTCCTTAATGTCGGTGGCCCCGGAGCTAAGTCCTCATCTGTCACGCAGCAGGTCAGCCTGGTATGCCTGCAACACACCCATGGTGTGGAGACATCCCGCAGCCTGACCCGCTGCCGTAAGCCTTCCCCACTAAAGCCGATGTAGCACGTGGCGGTTTAGTAGGGAACACCGAGCCTTTAGCGACGATGCTACGCTAGAGAGAGGTAGCTAGCTAGCGTCTCTTCGACACGCGGCATCGCCCCATCGCCGCATGCCTTAGCCCCAACCACATTCGCATAAATCGAGGAGTGGTGCGGCAAAGCACGCGCTGAGTATGGGGTTTCCCAAGAACTGGACACCTCGGCGTGCAGATCAGGAAAAAAACGGCAGGCCCCGGCGCCGAGGAAGCGACACAGGACGCAGAAAACGCCATCCAGCTTACTGGGTGCGCGCTGTCTCTGCTGCTCCACCGGCCAAGCTAGATCCAGCTTAGCAACGGCTCGTGTCACCACCTCGAGAAACTCCTCGTACAGCACAGGCTGAGAGGGCTCCACGGGCTCGCTAGCATCCATCAGCTCACCCTCCTCGGAGAGAGAGACATGTAATGCCGCGCTGCTCGTACCGGGAGAAGAAGCAGCCATCGGGCCTGCTTCCCCAATAGAGCCGAAGCTCAATTCAGCCGACGAAGCTGAAGCGGACTCATCCGACTCCAACTCGGCCGCTAAATCGGCCTGCGAGCCCCACGAGCGCCGGCGCCGCTTTGCCTCGGTACTGGAGCCGCGAGGGAGAGAGCTCCTCTCAAAGAGCGATCTCCGGGAGCGAGCGGCGACAGCCATGCGGCTACAATGAGAGCAATCGACTCCCTCGAGAGCCGATTGTGCATGCTCCACTCCTAGGCAAACAACGCACCGATCATGCGAATCCTTACCGGTAATAAAACGCGGACACGGATGCACGCACTTACGGAAACCCTGTCTGCCAGCCATCACTCGACCAGAAAAACACAGCGAAACAGCGCTTACCTGAACGAGCAGAAAGCTAGCGTCTGGTCCATCTCGCAGCCATTTGTAGCTTCCTGTTTACGCGACGTCGCCCGCTGATGACGCCACGCCCAAACGCCTATTGGTCAGATTACACGTGGTTCAGAGCGCGGTCACGCAGGGGCGTTCCCATAGCGTTTCGACGCAGCTCGAGTTCCTGAAGGGGAACTGGTCTTCATGGTAAAACTTCAGCCAAAAATGCTATACCTCTAAAATGGGAACAAATCTAGAAAACATAGGAACTGGACTGGGGTGCAGAAAAATGGCAGCATGTTTTCTGGACTGACGAGTCAAAATATGACAGTTTTTCTGTATTAGGAGGCAGTTTGTTTGCTGAATGGCTAGAGAGCAGTACTGCAGGCAACAGTGAAGCATGGTGGAGGTTCCTTACAAGTTTGGTGCTGCATTTCTGCAAATGGAGTTGGAGATTTGGTCAGGATTAATGGTGTCCTCAATGCTAAGGAATACAGGGAGCTATTATTCATCATGCAGAACCATTAAGGAGGCGCCTGGTTAGCCCCAAATTTATTATGCAGCAGGACAACAACCCTGAACATATAGTACAGCCAATGTCATTAAGAACTCTCTCCAGCATAGAGAAGAGCAAGGGGTCATGGAGGTGATGGTTTGGCTGCAACAGAACCCTGAACTCAACATAAGTCTGTCTGGGATTAAGTGAAGACATGGAAGGGTCTGAGGCAGCCTCAGACATCCACAGAAGATCTGTGGTTAGTTCTCCAAGAGGAACAACCTACCTGCTGAGTTCCTTCAAAAACTGTGTGTAAGAGTACATAGATGAATTGATGCTGCTTTGGATTTCTCTTGCTTGTTTACTTTGCATTTTGTTAACTGATAAAAAAAATATTAGCACTTCTATTTTTGAGAGCATTCTTACATTACAGCATGTTTTCCACACCTGCCTAAAACCTGTGTACATGTTAACACATATATGTGTATTTAACAAGTCAGCAAAAGTTTTGCATTCACTGTAATATTTTGTAAATGGTCCAGATCAGAAAATGTTATTATATATGCAACATTTATTAACATTTTAACATCCAGTTATTCTTCCACTGTCACAATAATAGGTAACAAATTATTATAATAAGTACAATGTTGGAGAGGAGAAACAGAATTTCCCAGCTATTCTTTAGACATGTAAATGCTAGTTCTTGCATTTTATCACAAATGTTAATAATAAATAATAATACATAGATATGCTGGATGCTGGAATGACACTTTTCTTTCAATTATATTCAGTATGTTTTTCCGGTTCCTGTTGTACACCGATGCAGATATTTAAGGGCTGATTTGGCAAACGACTCTGCTGTAGATGGTCTCACCTTCAACAACATTTGGAGACACCTAGAACAGGATATGAATAAAGACTAATAAAAGTCTCAATATTAAACCAGTTCCTGGTAGATTAGGGAGAAACGTGTTTATTATGGATTTATACATTTAGATTTATAGCTGGGATTCCCCTGAAATCAACTTCATTTTAAGGGATTTACTTATTGTCTTTCAACACTGAAGACTGTGAATGTAAGAAAATGCTTTATAAAATCATTACTAATAAGTAATTCATGTTTATTAATATTAATCTATATAATATAAATAATAATAATTGGAAATGAATGTTAAACTGGAGCTGTGGATTGCTGTCCTACCTTTGAATTAGTCACAGTGCTGTATATAATGCGGTCTCCAGCTGTAGAGGTGTGCTGTTTTTTATGCACACACACACACACACACACACATTTGTAAATGCAAACTTAAATGAAACTGTTATTTTAATCTGCATATGCAAAAAGAGATATTTTGGTTCCTTATTAAACACTAACTACAGGTTTTAGAAAAATTCTTAAATGTCCCCATAAAGTCAAATCTGTGAGCTATTCATTTGGTACAAAAACAAAAACAAATATCACATAAACATACATAAAAACAACTCTATTCCACAAAAAAAAAAATGTACCTCATGTAAACAGTTTTTAGTTGTTCCTCTGAAATATACTGAATACTAAAATAGCATTTTAGCACCAGTACATCTGTACTTATGTGATATATTTCCTATAATAATGACTTTCCATGGTGACAGATGCTGCAATTTAAACACTTAAATGTATTTTCTTATGTTGCTGCTAACCTTACAATGTCACACACACACACACACACACACACACACACACACACACACACACACACACACATGCTTGTGAATGCAAACTTAAATGTAACTGTTATTTTAATCTGCATACCCAGAAGTCTTAAATGTCCCCATAAAGTCAAAACTGTGAGCTTTTCCTATTCATTGTTGTACATAAAAAATAAATAAAATGTGAATGCCTCCTCCACTGACACATAGACATACACAATAACAACTCTATTTAACAACATTTGGAGACACCTAGAACAGCATATGAATGAAGACTAATAAAAGTCTCAATATTAAACCAGTTCCTTATATATTAGGGAGAAACGTGATTATTATGGATTTATACATTTAGATTTATAGCTGGGATTCCACTGAAATCAACTTCATTTTAAGGGATTTACTCACAGTTTTATTCTTGGAAGCAATATTTATCGAGCTGTAGGTCACGTCCTCCTTCTCGTCTTTCAACACTGAAGACTGTGAATGTAAGAAAATGCTTTATAAAATCATTACTAATAAGTAATTCATGTTTATTAATATTAATCTATATAATATAAATAATAATAATTGGAAATGAATGTTAAACTGGAGCTGTGGATTGCTGTCCTACCTTTGGATTAGTCACAGTGCTGTATATAATGCGGTCTCCAGCTGTAGAGGTGTGCTGTTTTTTATGCATACACACAAACACACACACACACACACACACACACACACACACACACACACACATGCATGCTTGTAAATGCAAACTTAAATGTAAATGTCCCCATAAAGTCAAAACTGTGAGCTTTTCCTATTCATTGTTGTACATAAAAAATAAATACCATGTGAATGCCTCCTTCACTGACACATAAACATACACAATAACAACTCTATTCCACAAAAATATGATGATGATGATGATGATGATGATGATGATGAGAGGCCATTAAAACACTAAAATTCTCTAAAGATGTTAAAATAGTAGGCTAGCTTGTTTTTTGGATTGCATTAGGCCACACATTTAATGCAATACTAACCTTCTGAACAATGGAATCACCCTCTTTATTCCTGATTTGACTCTTTGCTTCAGGAAAAAAGAATTAGAATTAAAAAAGAATCAATTAAAAAATTACAAATATTTTAAATTTAAAATAAAATGATGATGATGATGATGATGATGATGATAATAATAATAATAATAATAATAATAATAATAATAATAATAATAATAATAATAATAATAATAATAATGTAACCCACCCTTGTTCTCTCTACAGGCCATATGAAGCACATGGTCACACACTAACTGTGAAGCCTTGACAGCTCATGGGACTTTTGAGTCTTTACAATGTATTGTGTTTTCCCCATCATATTTTCTCAGTTTTTCTATTTTCTATTTGGCTTCTGATTTTACATAGTGTTGATGGGCATGTTTGACTCCTGCCTGATGTGTCTCAATTATCTTTGGATCTGCCCTCTGATTTTGAAAACACCGTACTGTGTCTGACTCTGTGTCCTGTACATTTCACATAATATAATATGACATCAACTAACATGATCCTGCTGCAAAAAAAAGACAAAATCATTGACACACCAGGGACACTTACTGCTTTTTTTTCTTAGCAGGCAGATGATGACGATGATCAGGATCACCAGTAGCAAAAGAAAGGCCACCAGAGAACAGTAGATCAGGGTCTTATTGTTCTCGCTATAGACACACAATAGTTAGCACAAACTGGCTAAATCAAATACATAACAAAATATTCATTCATTCATTTGATCAATAATTTATGTGGCGACAATTCATCCTACTGCCATGCTTCTGAGAGGTCACAGAAAATGAACAGACAGTAACCAGGCCTCAGGTTCAAATCATGTACTCTGAAGTTGTGAGGTAACTGTGTGCTACCTGCAAGCACCACCTTATTGTACCACCACCTTATTGCTTAATGCACCTTATTGTAATCAGAAGTATATTTTATTCTTCTTAGGAGCATAAATACTTTTTTAGTAAGTTAACTGCTTTAAAGTGAAATCTAATTCAGTGGGAAAACACAGATCAACAAAAACGTGAACACAAGAAAACACAAGAGCTGAGATGAATGCAATAAACAGCAGGAAGGAAATAAAAAAAATACAAAGAGGAATTATCCTAAGGAATTTATCCTAATTAAAGTTACAAGCAGGATTTTGGGGGCCAAGCATCAGTCAAAGCTTTGGCTGCACATGGCACACAATTATTTTAAATATTGTATAGACACTCACGTGGTTACACCATTAGAAGCTGTAATCTCAGATGCTGCTGTAGGTGAGAAATAAATAAAATTAGAAACGTGTTAAGAGGTTGAGCTAATTTTCTGCAAAATCTACAGCGGATTTTACCTGAAGTGTTCTGTGAGACGAATCTGTTCAAAAGTAAAAGAAAAACTCTGAAAGCAAGGCTTGGCTATTTGAAATAATATACTTCATACATACCTATAAGTTATTAACTACAGGTAATCTGTAAACTGTACTTGTAGTACCATGGAGTGGTGGAAGAATGGCATGTTATTGTAACCCTTAACCTATAGGGGGCACTGTTACAAAAAAAATGTAATGCGCTGACTAATATTTATAGATTAAAATTTATAGTAGGGTAAAAAAGGTTTTTGACAAAATCCAAGATGGTCACAGGGTGCATTAAAGAAAGAATGTCCTAGCCACTTGTGTGTTTGGCCACTTAATTATAAACAAGCATGAACTCTTGTTCTTGACTATGAGTTAAGGAGCTCGATCATCATTAAAACCCAATTTACAGGTTAGCACAAGGATGCAGTACAATTATTTAGGCACAATTCTGTAGGGGTATAATTTACAGCTAAAGGTGAATTTTATTGCTCAATGCAGAGGTGAGGAATTGCCTAACATGAAGCAAGTATTCACAGTGATGTTTGCAGTGCAGAGTAACTGAATAGAAGAAAAAGAAGGAGTGAGAGAGACAGAGAGAGAGAGAGAGAAAGAGAGAGAAAATGAGAGAGAGAGACAGAGAGAAAGAGAGAGAGAAAGAGAGATGCATGAGAGAGAATGATGCATGTTTGTGCCATGCCTCTAATCATGATGCGGTTGATGTTAACTTTTCATGATTTTCCTTATATTAATATTTTATTCTCTATTATTTCTATTTATATCTACTATTAATATTTTTTTAAGGTTTATTATTATTTAGTAATAGTTTCAGGCTTGTGTTAAGTTTAGTATTGTAACAAAATAAAAATATATATATTTAAATATAGCACACATTCTTCTTTCAATAAGTTAATAAATATAGAAACTTTGTATATCTGCATAGAAAAACAACATGTCTAAATAAAATGAATCTTTCCTTACGTGTGTGTAGTGACATGGTGAGTGTTTGTAGTCACTGCTGTAGTCACAACTAATAAAAATAAAAATAATCAGTGTGAGTTTTATCTCATCATTAGTTAAAGTAGGGATCAGTGTTTGTGATGATACCTGGAGGTGGACCACGGACACTGATGTGAACAGGAACCTCCAGATCTCCTGCACTGCACCAGTACCAGCCACCATCACTCTTCTTCAGTCTACTCATCTGCACACTGAATGAACTTTTCCCATCATCACTGATGTTCACTGCTGAATTCTGGGATGTGTCAGTCCTCCACACTGAGTTGCAGCTTCTGTCTCTGAATCTGCACCACTTCTTCTGTGTGTTCTGATACGCAGCGCTGTAGAGACACTGAACTGTGACGCTGCCTCCTTCATCACCACTCACACTGCTCTCCTCACAGACAGATCAGGAGCTGAACATAAATATATAATCATTTATGTATAATTAATATTTATCAACATAAGAACACAATTAAATTCACTAATTACTTGCTGATTGTAACTTAATACCTGCTTTCACTGTGATAGAAAGTTGTTCTGTAACATCTTGTGAGAATATTCCTGCTATCTCTTCAACACACCAGTATGATCCAGTGTTTCCTGTCTGGAGATCTTTCATAGTCACAGTAAAGAGACTCTCAGATGGATTATCAGTTACTGTCACTTTCCCCTGTGTATCGTTGGCATACGCCTGAATTGTGCAGTAATTGTATGCTGCAGCAGCATCATAGCACCAGTATTTCTTATGATGTAAATATTTCCTATCATAAGGACATGGGATGGTAACAGATGCTCCAGTTTGAAGACTTAACTGTCTGGATGCTGACTGAGAAATGACAACATCTGCAATCAGAACTGAAAAACACCATTAGTCCTCAGTGACAATAACATTTTTGATATCACTGATCTTTGAAACATTACTTTAGTATGTTATGCTTTTGATGTATCGAAGCTTTATTCTGTATATAAATGTAAAATAGGATAGAAGAATGCATGAAAAATGTACTTACTTAAAATGATCAGAATAAAAATAAAAATGCTGCTCATGTTAGAATTGTTCTGATGTTGAAAATGTTGAGTTTTTTTGTGTCCTGTTCCTCTGTCTGTAGAAGCTCAAGTAGCAACCTATACTATATGCTCTAAAACCATAGTGTGTCTGAAGTTAGTGATATGTTCGTCTTATTTATTTCAGTAGAGTGAAAAGGAGAAGCTGATAAAGGAACAGGTTTTTTAGCTGCTATAATAGGAACAGGCATCAGATCATACCTTGCAGTGCAGACACATGGTATACACAGTATAGTTTTTCTAACTGTTTCATTTGTGTTACTCTAAACTGAGGTTTAGACTGTCAGAGCTATAAATAAGCTCATATGTTGACTACCATTTTACATTGTTTACAATTAACTTGTCTAACTTCCAATCTATTGTGACATAATATCTCAGGAATTACATGTGGATATAAAAAGAACATATGTTGCTGTGTAAAGCCCAAAAATGTAAAATGCTCACCTATCTCCACTTCAATCAATCAATCAATCAAATTCTATTTATAAAGCGCATTACAACCACCAAAAGAAGCACAAGGCGCTTTCCAGTAAAGCAAAAAATAGACAATAAAAAAAAATTATAATAAATAGTAAAAAGTAAAAAAATGTAAAATAAATAAATAATTAAATAAAATAAAAATAAAAACACAATGTACATAAAATAGCAGTTGAATCAGGGCTACGTGTTAAAAGCTTGTCTGAATTAAAAGCTTGACTGATTAATATTAGTGCTGATATTTCTGTGTCTTTAGCTAGTAATGGGGTAAAATAATAGCTGGTGGCAGTAATCAGTCACAAGGTATATTACAGCATGTCTGAGTTGTAATTGCATGACAGGATTCAAAGAATTTCTTTATCAGAAACTGTTCCAGACAAGTCTTTTGTATGAGGTTAAGAAACCTTACTTATAATATAAACTCTTAAAATATTCTTGAAAACCCAGTACCATTTTTTTCTGCTTTTATTCATTACATTCTAAGATCATCTAATCATTTTTCATTTGGTTAAGTAGGGATCAGTGTTTGTGATAATACCTGAAGGTGGATTATGGAAGTTGATGTGAACAGGAACCTCCAGGGCTCCTGCACTGCACCAGTAGCAGCCAGCATCATTCTTCTTCAGTCCACTCATCTGTACACTGAATTAACTTTTACCATCATACTGATGTTCACAGCTGGATTCTGGGATGTCATTTATTTCTGATTCTAACTCACATATTTTGAATGTCCTATACCCCCTGTGTAGTTGTCTTATCAGTAGAAGTTTTTCCTAACACTGTGTGTGTATGTTTAACTTTCTTAAATAAGTTTCTTATAAATTAAGAGTTTCTTAAATAGGGAGGAAACCAGAGAACCCAGAGTAATCCCACAAAAACACAATAAGAACCTAAGCAGCGCCCCACACGGGCAGTAACCTGAGGTAAGAAATGTGATGTCAATTGTTCTCTCCTCACCATTATTGAAATAGGAACTTAAAATTCAAATTGTATCACTTTAGTAATTGAATGCAGAAGTTGTCTTTAAAAAGACATCTGTTTTCTTAAAAAGTAAAATGTCACCTCACTACATTACTTTCATTATAACTGACAACCCAATGACATAAAAAAGACTTTATATCCAGTGTTATTGTTGGGGGAAATTAATATCCCTGTTCCAATGTGATACAGAATCTCCACTTATTCACACATGCCAACATGATGCTTTAAACGTTTACAGAAGTGGCATATTACACTCTTTGTATTATACACCTGAGGTGATACCTTACAGTGATAATGTCACACGATTATATTGTAATATTACAGTAATACATACAGTCTCTTAAACCTTTTTTTCATTCCACAATGACTGACAGAGGAGAAACAATTAGTTTAGTTACAAGCTTACAAGGACATTTACAATACAGACTTTTCAGGAAAGCTGGACACTGTAAGAAAAGCAGTTCCAAACAGCTGTTACTTTTATGTTTTCTTTGATGTAAAATTTACACAGAAACACAAAATTTCACTTAAATTTAAATCCCCAGGAAAACCTAAATGCTCAGAAAATGTCTACAAAAAAGCATTGAAAACAAAGTGTTCATTATTGGCATTGATATTCGCTGTATGAGACACCTGTCTGTCAGTATACTGCATATTACTATAACATTGATGTTTTCTATAGCCGTGGCTATATAATGATACTATTAAGAGGTGAACTGATTAATATAAGACACCACTAAAGGCCTAGGTGTGAAATCCACAGCCTGTCACTGTTTATTAATAGCAGATAAATGAAAATACTCCCCTACCCCTTGGTGTAATTGGTTCCGTAGAATCCGTTGCACTTCCTGAAAATGTTTCTCAGTACCAGAGAGAAGTGTCTGTGTGTGCTTGGGTACAGCTTTACAAAGTTATATATATTTATACAGGTGTTTCTCAATGAATTAGAATATCTTTGAAAAATTTATTTATTTCATTCATTCAATTCAATAAGAGAATCTTATATATTATATAGATTCATTACAAACACAGATTGATATATTTCAAGTGTTTAGTTCTTTCAATTTTGATGATTATGGCTTACAGCTAATGAAAACCCAAATCTCAGAAAATTTGAATATTGTGAAAAGGTTCAAAAGTGGAGACTCTAATCAGCTAATTAACTAAAAAAAACAGCAAATGTTTCCTGAGCCTTTAAATGGTGTCTCAGTCTGGTAAAGTAGGTAAGAAAATCATGGGGAAGACTGCTGACTTGACAGCTGTCCAGAAGACGATCATTGACACCCTGCACATGGAGGGTAATAGACAAGGTCATTGTTAAAGAAGCTAACTGTTCACAGAATGCTGTATCTAAGCACATTAATGGAAAGTTGAATGGAAAGAAAAAGATGTGGTACAAAAAAGTGAAACGCTGCTGGAGTCAGTGTTTCAAGAGCCTCCACACACAGATGTATTCAGGACATGGGCTACAACTGTTGCATTCCTTATGTCAAGCCACTCCTGAACCAACGTCAGAGGCATCTCACCTGGGCTAAGGGCAAAAAGGACTGAACTCTTGCTCCAGGGGCCAAAGTCGTTTTTTGAAAGTAAATTTTGCATCAGGACTTGGTACCTGCTCACACTGCCAAAAGTACTGACAACTGGTTTAAAGACAATTGTATCTCTGTGCTTTATTGAGCGGCAAACTCGCCAAACCCAAACCGTGTGGAGAATCTATGTGGTATTGTTAAGAGGAAGATGGTAGACACCAGACCCAAAAAAGCAGAAGAGCTGAGGTCCACATTTAGAGCAACCTGGGCTTCCATAACACATCAGCAGTGCCACAGAGTGATTGCCTCTATGCCACACTGCATTGCTGCAGTAATTCATGCAAAGGGAGTTCCAACCAAGTATTGAGTGCTCTACATGTTCATAATTTCCAGTAAATGAACTGTGTCAAATCTTTTTTTAATTGGTCTTAATATTCAAATTTTCTGAGATACTGAATATGGGGTTTTCATTAACTGTAAGCTATAATCATTCAAATTAAAAGAAATAAACACTTATATGAAGTTTACTTCAGTAAAAAGAATCATTTTCCTTTACTTAATCAATGCTGCCATATAGGCTTTAGTCTAGGCCCAGAAAATTCAAAAACTTTACACTAAACTTAACTTCAGAACTTGTGAGATCAAAAGAAAAAACAAACAAATCACATGCCATAGATTCAAAAACACGAGAGCAAAGCTTGTGTCAACCAGGAACCGTGTCATGCCTCAAGAGAGGGGATATGACATTAAAATTTGTTAAATTTGGCTTGAAATCCCCATAATCTAACATTTTTATCTTCGAAAATGTAAATCATCGTCTACATATAAGCTTATTGTTAACTAAATTATTCTGTTCTGGTGTAATTGACAAACCCCTTCCTATCATTTGTGTTTGATGACTGTGTTGATTTTGGCTTCACTGCGTGCAATATTGCCAAACCCAGAGGGCTGAGGACTGTTTTCAAAAACAGTCACCCAAGGGTAGAAAAAAAAAACGAACAATACTTTTGATTAACATGCTTTATTAAAAATATTTCCAGAGCAAACACTGAATAAGTATTACAATGATTATCAGAGCCATTAAATAAAAACAATTTTTTGTTGCAGATGCTGATTAAATATGTGTGGATCTGTGGATATAGTGACATTTTCTGCGAGTATTAAAAATCTTTACTTACTTACTTTTTGGAAGGAGTTTCTCTGTCAGCACTTTAATTATTCAGAGGTAAAGCAGGGAATTTAAAGTTGAGTATGAAAAACTTTATGATAGAGAGCTTATTAGTTTTTTGATACCATTAAACTGTTTTTCTTAACTTTTTTTAGAAAAGATTTTTAGATTTTTTTTTATCTTACTAATATAATGAGAGTGCAAAGAAAGGTGAGAAAAGACTGTTTACTGCTGCTAAAGCATATAACATAACGTTTTGTGCACATTTATCAGAAATTCAACTAAAATGGACAAATACATTTTAAATATATTTTAAAATATTAACATTGGCTGATATATGTGATGTAAGATAATAAAATAATTTGTTTGTGAGGTCACAGTAGGGACGCTTCATAATCCAAACCCAACTATTAATTATTTTCTTATAAGATTATAGCATTAAGAGAAATCATAGAGATTATTCTATGGCTTATGCTGGATTTCATACCAATGTTGTCACGGAGAGCTAAAGTTGCTAGCTTATTAGTTTATACAAATTTTCATCAAATTACATTTGTTTGTTTTTTTTAAATGCGAGATAAAGAGACATGTTTTCAATTTTTGGATAAACAGACATCAGGCAGTCTTGTTAACAAAGTCATACAAAAGAATTTGGTTAAGATATGAAACATCATAACAACAAATTTGAATTTGAACAGCATCAAGTTTAACTATCAATATTGCTCAATGATTCTGTTGAACTAAAGCCTCTTCAGGTTGTCTCTTTCCTTCTTGTCATTCATAGGTTTCTTCCTCAGCATGTCACCGAATACAGTGTTCAGGAAGATTACAGAAGAGCTTTCCAGCGTCCACCTTTCCTTAGACATACCTGGAAACAGACAGTCAGCAAACCTTAGTGCTTCCAAAACTTCTAAAATGGCTAAAAATGCCAAAAGTATGTGGACACCCGATCATTACACCAATCCACACTAGTTCAACAGAGGATATGGAGTCATTCTAATTTGCTACCCCCAGGTATAGTTTCCAATAGATTTTAAAGTGTAACTTTGAGTTCATTCATCAACAAGAACATTTAAGACAAAGGACATTGATGTCAGGAGAGAAGGTCTACCTCACAGCGGACGTTCCAGTTCAGCCCAAAGGTGTTCAGTGGGGTTGAGGTCAGGGCTCTGTGCAGGACAGTCAGTTTCTATTTCTGCAACCTTCCCAAATGTCCCAATGAAGGGAAATCTTTATGCTACATCATACAAAGATAAATTCAGGTGTCCACAAACCTTTAGCTTCATACTCTATAAAAATGTGCTAGAATTTGGAACACACCGTGAATTTGGTTTCAGTTTCATCCAGCTCCCTATGATTTGGTATCTTCTCTGTGACAAGAAGAATATAAAACCAGATTATGTCATTGTCAAAAGATATTCATTTTTCAATTCTGTTTGCTACAGAATGTCACATGATTGAATGTGTTATAAAAACCAATCAGTGCACTTAATTTTCCCAAATTTATTTCCCTAGAAAAGTGTTTTACTCCTTTATAATCAGAGGAAATTGTCAGCAATTAAAATTTTTAATTAGCTTGGTATTAGATTTTTCATGTATAAGTACTTAAATGTTGTGGAATGGACAAAATCAAGTTAGCTCCTAATTAAGAATCAAGTTAGCTCTTATGTTATAGCAGCTATAAAGGTCAATCCATGTATACCTGCAGCTCTGACAGTATTTATAGCTACAGGTCAAATCACATAATGAAAAACCCAACAATGGAAATGACTAAATAAACGAAACCTACAGTCATTACTCAGGTTTATGTTAATTTCTCTACGCTCAACAATCTGGTCTTATGAAAATTTCTATATGAGGAACATATAAAATGATGATTTTTTATTTGTGTGGCACGATTCTTGGTAATTAAAAATTTTAAGAGAATGACTATTTATAGCTGCTGTAATATAAGTGATACAGAAACAAGTTGGTGAAGTTTCAGTAATATGAACAAAAATGTCAACTGCAAACGAGGAAAACATTCTGTTTATTAAGTAATAAAGGTTAGTGGTTATTAAGAAAGATACTGTGAGTGTGTGTGTGTGTGTGTGTGTGTGTGTGTGTGTGTGTGTGTGTGTGTGTTAGAACTGGTATTAGTTTATGTACTAAAGTCTTAAGTCACTAAAGTCTATGTGACAGGAAGAAAGCCTCGGCAATGTTGTTACAAAATTAATCTAAAAACATCATAAGTGATGAATAATGTGTGTTCTTCTAAGAACTAGTGAAGAAGACTTCTCTGAAACTGACATTTTCAGGAACTTACTCATTTGTTTCCATATCCTCCTTGTTACCAAGATTGCAGTCAGCAGGAAGAGCAGAACTCCACAGGCTATCAGAACAGGCTGCCAAATGTTGTGACTAAAACAACAGAACAGATGTAAATATGAAGACTTACAGTAAATAAAGCCTTCACTGGGAACTTTATTGGGTCTGTTCAAGTTTAGAAATTCACAACCGATTAACTGATCTACCATAAAATGATTAAAAGCTATTTATTTGTGTTTCATAATAGAGTAGATTAAAATAAATCAGGTGCTGCCTTATAGGAGAACACAGCCAGGTGAAAAAATGTGGTCTGACAAAGTGATTTAATATGCTTTTTGAACGCTTTTAATTTTTTTTTTTGTTTTCGATTTATTAAAATGGAAGCCCGAAAAAACTATGATGGGCAATTTTGTGTAACTGGGTGAAGTGTGATAAGGAACATTGTGTACTATTTGTATATGCAGGCTTTTATGGTAACTATCACTACCACAACAAAAACTGAAGCCACATCATTCAAGTCTGAAAATTGAGAGGAGAAACAAGATCAGTAATATGAAACCTAGAAAAGGGAGTTGGACTTCCAGAACAACATTTCAAATATTAGAAAGTTCAGAGCAACCATATAACTGTGACTCATTGTTTAGCTACATGTTGACTGGATCGTGTTGAATGTAGTTACTTTTAAGTGCATTTTGAGCAATATACACAAATAAAAATGCATACAGATACATGTCGTCATGTCTGAAAAAAATATGTTTTATCAGTTATTTGTATTTGAAATAAAATGCATAAGCACTAAAGAATACAAATCAACAGCCTCTGCCCAATCAGATTCAAGAACTCAATAGCACTTTGGTATAAAATAATAAAGCAATTGTATGTTGTGCTATATGAAAAAAGTGTCAGATGGCTGGACTACTCACCTGTCAGAGTCCTGATATTTGACTTCAGACAGATGCTGTGGTGGTTTTTCTTTCATGGCAGCTGTAGGGAAAAAGATGACAGAAAACTATGGTAAAAAATTAAGTTGTAGTAATAATAATAATATCAAAATATGGTTCGTGTATTTATTATCAAATAATTTACACTTTATAATACTATTATTAGTTGTAGTAGTAATATTGTTTTATTAGTCTTTTTGTGATTAGTTTTATAACTGTTTCTTTATCCTAAAAAGTGTTTTTGTTTTTTATTTTTGTCCTTTCTCCATCCCTGATTCACATATTTGTTAATCTATTGTGTTTACCTTTTCTGTGTCGCAGATCAATTTGTGTATGTATCCTCTTTTGCTGCAATCTTTCAAATCTTTTTAGAGGTTTTAAGCATTTGTGAGAATTTTAAGTCCTAGGCAATCATTTCTGGATGTTTGGGAAGTAATAGAGCAGTAGGGGGAAGTGGGAGCTCAGTGTTTAAGGCTCTGTGTTACTGGTTAAAAGGTTGGAGGTTCAAGTCCCAGTATTGCCAAGCTGCCACTCTTGGGCACTTAACCCTCTGTGCTCCTGTATCATGTACTCTACTGCCAGCAGCCATATCACCCTGTAGCCCAAGACAGCTTGCCCACTGAAGCTATGCAGGGTTGAGTCTGGCCAGTACTTGGATGGGAGACCACCTGGGAAAAACCAGGTTGCTGCTGGTAGAGGTGTTAGTGAGACCAGCAGGGGGTGCTCACCCTGTGGTCTGTGTGGGTCCTAACACCCCAGTATAGTGACGGGGACACTATACTGTAAAAAATAAATAAATTTAAAAAGCACCGTCCTTCGGATGAGACGTTAAACCGAGGTCCTGACCCTCTGTGGTCATTAAAAAATCCCAGGATGTCTTTCGAAAACGAGTAGGGGTGTGCCCCGGCATCCTGGCCAAACTTGCCCGCTGGCCTACTAATCATCCCCTCATATTAATTGGCTATATCATCTCCTCTCCACTAATATGCTGGTGTGTGGTGGGCGTTCTGGCGCAATATGGCTGCCGTCGCATCATCCAGGTGGATGCTGCACATTGGTGGTGGTTGAGGAGAATCCCCCCTTTCATATGTAAAGCGCTTTGAGTGCTGCAGAAAAGCGCTATATAAATGTAACGAATTATTACTGTATCGTGTCTGACCCCAGCTACCTAACATTGATGGGATATGTGAAAAAATAATTTCACAGTGCTCTAATGTAAATGTAAAATGCCCCATTACATTTTTAGTCAAAACAGGTAATTTTTTAGATATTTCTCTGGATATATATATAATCATTTAGTCTAATTGATATAGATCATGAACATATATGATGGGCATGGGTGATTACTTACTTGTAATTGTTCTTGGTGTGACCGACACAGAAACAGACACTTGATGCTCGCCGGCTCCGCAAAAATACCATCCTGCATCCCGCATCTCCAGCTGGCTCATCGTCACTGTAACTGTGTCTTTCCTGTCATCACTGATGAGCAGAGTTTTACTGCTGAACGTCCCATTGTTTGTAACCTTGCAGGAGCGTGAATGGCCGCTCCGGCACCACCTCTTCTCATGCTCTCTGATGAAAATCAACAGGAACACTTTCAGAAATGAAATTTGTTGCACCATTTACCAGTTGCTGTTGTAGTAATTGGAAAAGATCAACACTAGGGACTGAAACCATGAGGCATAATACGTCTGAAACAGCTGCAGTTTCAAATGAATACATGTTTGTAAGTCAGTACCTGTGTTTCTTGCTGTAAAGGCATTGCACACTGACACTGCCACCCTCCTCAGCACTTACTTCATTGCTTTCTACGGACATCCCTTAAATACAAGAATGAGGGATTAAATGTAAACAGTTTGAGCCTCTGAGTTAAAAAAGCACATAATAATTGTATCTATTATTTGTAGAAATCAAAATACTTTATTTTTTATGCAACTTGTTAGCTGATTATATTATTTACATTTTTAATTCAGGAATATAACATAATTAGGTGTACTGTTATAGAAATATAACCAGCAACTTTTTAAAATATTACAATTTCCACAATATCTTCTAATAGCAGCATATCAGAAATTTGCCAGTATCATTCCATTTTACACCACAGCAAAGAGAAATAGAGAAATGCCAATATTTATTCAAACATATAATAAAAAAACTTTATCAATAGTCAAGTTTATTTCTATAGCGCTTTTCACACCAGACATTGTCTCAAAGCAGCTTTACAGAATTTAAGAGTTAAGGTGAACGATGTGTATTTATCCCTGATGAGCAGCCATGGTGACTGTGGCATAGAAAAACTCCCTTAGATATAATTAAGAAGAAACCTTGAGAGGAACCAGACTCAAAAGAGGAACCCATCCTCATTTGGGTGACATCAAGAGTGTGATTATAGTCTTTAAAACAATACAGAACACTGGAGAGTGAGAACTAACATGAGCACTGGAATGTAGGATTATGAGTAATGTTCTTTCTACAGTCTTATACAGTCATTTGAGGTTATGGAACCAGGAGCTACTGAGCAACTCATAAAATAGCTGAACATTTGAGATCATCATAGATCCAACACCAGCTTCTCCATGCCAGAGCCTTTAAACATTCAAAGAGGTCCAAAATCCAAACTCTACATGAAGTGAAATCCAAATGGTGCTGGTACATCTCTAGATGGTTTGAGATGTTTGTGGGGTCGGCATCTACTTGTTTAAAGGCCTATAATCTAAATGAGGTGGGATGTGACCAATAGTTACATACCATGTACAGTGTAACCCGGTTATGTCGATGTCTTAGGGGGTCGCCAGAAAGCATCGAGGTAACCGATGATGGAGATAAACGAAAATCTAAATGGCGGCAATATATTAACGTGCTTGAAATTTCTTTATGTACATGATGTGCGTTAATAAATGAGAATGTGCATGCACGTGTTTTTGAAGGGGTTTTTTACACAACAGCATTGCCGCGATTTGTTTGATGAAGGCATGCTATAAAAATACATACAGTACATGTTTATCTGTCAGGAATCCACCTGCCACGCCCCCTTCGGCCCCCTTCGGCGGGCAGGTGCTTTCTCGGCCGCTTTCTCTGAAGCTCCTGGCTTCAATCGCGCACATATGGTGCTCGTTTATCATCATCACCAGCTCCTATTTAAACTTACACACTCTCACTGTCCGTTATTGTTGGTATATGTTGGTTCACGGCGGTTGTTGTTATCGCTCATGCGTATCCCGGTACGTGTCTTCCCACCGGCACTCTCTCAACGGCTGCGCTTTTCTTCCCAAAGCCGCGCCGCGCCGCACCCCTACTAACACTACGAACACTAGCACTAACTAACAGCAGAGATTCACCAGTATACAATACAACATTAGCATCTGTAAGCCTTGATTTTTCCGACACTTCCGCGAGTTCTTCTGCGGCTGCACCGAGATAACCGATTTTAAATGTCAAATTTTTCCCCCCTTGTGATCGAGATATTAGGGTTCGCCGACATTAAAAAAGTCGACATAACCGATAAAAAATGCTTAGAAAAAGCGAGAATTTGGCAGTTCCACTTCAAAAACGTCGACTTAATAGGGTTGTCGAGGTAACCGAGGGCGAGATAACCGGGTTCCACTGTATATAAAATTATTCCGCTATATTGCATGTAATAATAGTAATTCAAATGAGATGATTTGAAGTCGATCAAGTTGAACTTTACATTAGTATTCTTATGCATAAATTTACATACATGAGTAGAATATATATATATATATATATATATATATATATATATATTCTTTTTTCTTTCAGAAGACACAGGATGACAATTTCCTGCGCAAATGCTCGTACACACCAATTACAAATAAACATGATTGTATCCCTGATAAATGCTTTGAAAATAAAATGCCAGAAATAATTTTTGAAACATAACTTAAAACCAGGAAGATGACGATGAAATCAGACTCCCCCACTTACCCTGTATTACACCAATATAATGTGACTTGGTGCTGTCCTTGGTCCATATCCCTCCTATTTCCACCCCGCACCAATACCAGGCCGAGTCCTGCTCCTTCAAGTCGCGCATGGTCACTGTGAACACGTACTGCGTCGGGTCATCAGCAATGGTTATTCTGTCAGATTGTGGCTGGTCTGTGCGTGCCAAACTGGTGCAAAAGTCCTTCATGGAACCCTGGCACCAGTATTTCACATTCAGAGTGTACTCAGGGCTGTAATGGCAGGGGATAGTGATTGACTGACCCTCTAACACTGTCTGTTCTTGCCCTGTGGTCACAGTGCCCAGGACACCTACAGCCAAAAATAACAAGTCAAAGTACATTTTAATCCCAAAACAAAATTATTAGAAATACTGACTCAATTTGAGTAAAGATCAACCAGAAAAAAGACCACCAGGATGGCCGAGTGGTTAAGGCATTGGACTTAAGATCCAATGGACAAATGCCTCGTGGGTTCAAACCCCACTCCTGGTAAAAGCTTTAGCTTAATTATGATTTAGCATAGAAAAAAATATTGTTACTACTGGGTTCAGGGATCGGATCACTGTGACAGTAACCAGGAGTCACATGTTTTTTGTGAAATTGTGGTTTTTCTTTATTTTTTATTATTATTTTCAACATTGAACATTAATACTGATGACATCCAAACTATGAAGGAACACATTTGCAATTATGAAGTAAACAAATGTGTTACAAAACCCATAATATGTTTTATATTTTAGATTGTTCAAAGTAGCTACTGTTATCTTTGTGATGAAAACTTAGCAAACTCATAACATTCTCTCATTAGATTCACAAGGTAGTCACCTGGAATGGATTTCAAGTCACAGGGATCCTTTCTCAAAAGTTAATTCGTGACATTTTTGCCTTTTTAATGTGCTTTAAACCATCAGTTGTCTTGTGCTGAGAAAAGGGAGCATACAGAGTCAATAGGCCTATGTGCTGAAACAAATACTGTACAAATCCATATTATGGTAATAAACACTCAGTGCTGAACATTCAGTGATGGAGTGCTAAATCAGATGACATGGTTTCCAAAATTACCTAAATAAATCCATTTGAGATGGATTGGGTTGAGTTGGACTGGAGAGTGAAGGACAAACAACCAACAAGCACTTAACACCTCTGGGAACTCCTCAAAATTGTTATAAAGCCATTCTACTTCGAGTACTTATAAAATTATAAAATATATTCTGGTTATTTAACACATTTTTGTTTACTGCATAGTTCCATGTGTGTTTTTTCATATTTTAGATGATTTTGCTATTAATGTACAATGTTGAAAAATAATACAAATTAAAAAAACAACCCACTGAAGGAGTCTGTCCAAACTTTTGGCTGGTATTGTGTACATATACAGTACATATAACACGAGTTTGCAACATAAATTATAAAGTAATGGCACTTTGGTAAAATAATTAATACCAACACCATTAACGATAAATGTTTTTTCTTTTTTCAGAGGCTGAAAAATTAGAAAGTTCTTTCATTTCCCATTAAAATGAAACTTAACTATAAAAATAAATTCACTGAAATCACCCTAAACCTTCTGCTTCCTGCATGACCTCTTTCCTTTTTTATTAAACGCATAAGCATGAGATCTTGCATTAAGTTTGTAAAATAGACTGTTAGTTCTGACCGGACTCGGTTCTTCCTCAACTCAACTTTTTATCTGTTGTTTTACTTTTTTTGAATTCTGAAAATCAGGTGAAAGTTCAGGGGTAACAGACATTAGCATAAAAAAGCAAATAGATTTGATATTCATATACATGGTTTCTTTGAACAAGATATACTAAATATTTTTTATTAATATATTTATACATGCTAAGATGACAGTTTTAGGAGTGTATTAACTTTTTTAAATAATTTTTATCATCCACACTTTTATTTTTAACAATACAATTATTTATTATTATAGATGATCATCATTGTTAAAAATGATTTAAAAAAGTTAATACACTCCTAAAACTGTCATCTTAGCATGTGCAAATATTTTAATACAAAATATTTAATCATACAAAAACAGTTATTTATCTGTGTAGCAAATGCATTTCAAAACAAAGAAAAATGGTTAGTTTGCAGATGGACTGAAGGATTCTTGGGGGAAAAGACTCTGGGGGATCATTGTTTTCTCTTCTGTGCTTCTTTTTTCCATAAGCATGCACCAAATCAGCTGCCCAACATCTGCTGCTCACCAGAATTTAAAAAAGCTAAAATCTCACCTGGAAGTTGAGGAAGGAGAACAACGAGAAAAAGGAGCTGTGTCATCCTGGAGAGAGTTCATGCAGTGTGTGTGTGTGTGTGTGTGTGTGTGTGTATATGAGGCCTCCTCTCCCATGGGCAGCTGCTGTGAGAAACGCTCAGTTTCGCTTCTGGCTAAATCCAGTGGCAGGCGTGTGGAACTCTTTAACTGTTTGTGTTCCAGGTTACAATCGAATATTCTTTGAAAGCATTTTCTGTGGCCTTCTAAGTAATTTATACTGTATATTATATACAACCAGGTTCATCAATATTTGGACATGGACAAGGTTGATGTATATCTCAAATCTGATTCAAGTACATACACATACGTGTGCGTGTGTGCATACATATATATATATATATATATATACACACACACATTATATATATACATACATACATACATACACACATATACAAAAATATATATACGAAAATTATAAATGCGACACTTTTGTTTTTGCCCCTATTTTTCATGAGCTGAACTCAAAGGTCTAAGACTTTTTCTATGTACACAAATGTCTAAATCTGTGTTAGTTCTCTTTTGCCAGGATAATCCATCCACCTAACAGGCGTGGCTTATCAAGATGCTGATTAGAGAGCATGATTATTGCCTTAGGCTGACCACAAGCTGCTATTTACAAAAATGACAGTAATGAATTCTACAAAGCTACACTACAACAAAACAAAGATAATATGTAGATTTTATAAAATTTTATTCCTTGTTTTGCCAATATAACAGCTTTTCAAAAGGTAAAAAACTTCATTCCTGAGATGCACAAGCATAAGGCAGTAAAAACAACAATATTAAACATATTCAAGTGTGCATTTTCATAGCAAGTGCTGTAGTCCATAGAAAAGAATTGGTCACCTCCACACCTGGAACAGAGAAACAGATACAGTTACTAGATTACTAAACATATTTAGATGTTCAAATGTTGCTTCTCCTTGAGAAGAAGTGGCACCTTTCAAGGATGTATGTGTGTGTGTGTGTGTGTGTGTGTGTGTGTATGTGTGTGTGTGTGTGTGTGTTAGTCTGCCATGAGTCTGGCTTTATTCTTTTATCTCATGAGATATGAGCAACAGAGCAATCGTTTGTTAACAAGCTTCACAGTCTTGAACTCACTTTTCTTGAGAAGAGACAAGTGAGAAAATAACTATTATTGAAAGCAGTAAAGAAGACTGGGATGGTCATGAACAACATGACAAACCAAAAAAAAATCTATGCATTTTTTTTTTATAACTCCTGCATGCTTCTAGATATATTCATGCAAAGAACCCTTTATAGCAAATACCCCGTGGCATTTAGAGGTAAAATCAAGTAACGCAGGAGTGTGATTTCGCCATGTACTAAGTGCCAGTACTTTTCAGGTGAGATTTATATACAAATCACTAAAAAAATTTCAACATTTATTTATAAATAGTAGCCTTGGGGTTTTAATCTCCAGACAAGCAGAATTCTATCTGTTTCAGTTCATCTTAACCCTCACTGCACAACCAAACATCCAGGGGTAGAGCCAGATCTGATTTAAATCTTTTTATGAGCATATCCTAATCATTAACCCACACAACACTACAACACGAATCAGAATGAACTACAAGTTTCTCCACCCTCTGGACAACCCCACCCAGTTAGAAGAAGATGGATCAGTTCTGACTCCACCCACCTAATCTTTTAGCTAGAGTCCACCCAAATAGGCAACAGCTGGATTGGGTCTGACTCCACCCACATGACATTTGGCTCAACAATGTACAAGTAGAAAGAACTGGATCAGGTCTGACTCCACCCCCTAAATTTTCAGCTCAGCTCTGGCCAAGTAGGAGAAGCTTGATCATGTATAACTCCTTAACTGGCTAAACTCAACCCAGTTAAGAGGAACTGAATGAGGTCAGAAGTAATGTATCAAGTCCAACTCCAAACCCTGGACTTTTGGCTCAATTCCACCAGGGTGGGATGAAATAAATCGGGTCTGACTACAACCATGTGGCTTGTGGCTCAACACCACCCAGGTAGTAGGAACTGAGTGATGTGGGAAGATGTGGATGAAGTCCGACTCGTCTTTCCTGTGCTTTTTTTTTTTTCTACAGTTAAGCCTACATACTTTAACCTCACATCAGGTGTGGCTTCTGCTTGGCTGGAATTTAAACCTGCAGAGCTGGATTAGATACCCACAAGCAAATGAATGGATCGTGCACACACTCCTTTAATACAGCCAGTTTGTGTATAGCAGCAATGTTCACTTATATATTAAGAGATGTTCAATTAAACAGCAACCCGGCATGTGTGAGTGCAACAATGATCCCAGAATATTTACCTGCCAGAAGAAGCACCAGCTGAAATGCTGAGCTTCATTCATCCAATATAATTAACCACCACGAGATGGAGGATGGTGTGTGCAAACAGGAAGTCAGCAAAAGCTCTTTCTGGTGACACATAAACGAAGTGTCCTTTGTTTTGTGGATTGACCTGGATGCGCAGGCACACTATATAGAAAAGGGGGAGAGAATGCAATGTAAAATATCAACAATAAACCAGTACTTGATGAGGTATGGGTTTGTTATTTCTAACTGAGCTCATAATTGATATCATAAATCAGAGTAAAAGAATTAGAACACATATTAGATGTCTGCTATAGACCAGGAAGCTCACCTGCAAGAATAAACGACCCAACACAGGAAATGAAGCCGGCCAAAAAGCTGTTAAACGGGAAAGTCCCTACCAGCGTGCAATACAGGAACTGAAAAGCTCCTGTCAATAACATGTACAGCAAATACGCATCTATTACTTTGAGTTTCAGAGAAGTGCTACTTGAGTATTCCGTCAAAAACCGCGACAGAACCGAAAACACCGAAACAGCCATGGCTCCTGCGTCTAAAGCGCCGCTTCGCACCTTCAACAGGTAGGAGGCAGGTAAATAAGTGGCTGTGTCCCAAATAAAACCGTCCTCCCTAATCTCGCGCACTACCTAGCAAGTAACATTTAGGCCACTCCCTATAAACACCAAGAAACACTCAACGTGCACTATCTGATTAAACCATTTAGGACCCAGCCAAGAAATTGCGTGCTAGAGTGAGTGATCAACACGTAGTAGGTGTTACTTTAAAAGTGTCCTCTACTACGGAAACATGTATCAGACCGATAGTTCCGCGTAATATGTTGATTTTTTTAAATAAAAATGATGCGTATTATTCTTCTAACTCTGACAAAATAATTATTTTAGCTAGCTATTATTTTTAGACACATAATTAATTTATGTTACTCTGCGTTAAAAAAAAAAAACAGCACCAAGAGCACAGGGCTGCTGTGTGTATTGGGACGAGGAGTCAGCTGACCGGTAAACGAGCAGATTACGTAACAGGAGTGTGTGTGTGTGTGTGTGTGTGTGTGTGTGTGTGTGTGTGTGTGTGTGTGTGTGTGTGGAGGAACTTAGGTGACGCGGTAACCTTTTGTTCCTCTGATACACAGCTAGAAATATTATAAAACATATAAACTGACAAAGGTTTATTATTTCCGGAATGTTGAACAGTTCCTCCTCTGAGAGCCAGGATGCAAGACGAGAATGAATTAGAGTAAGTAAATACCATATTCCTGTATCTCAGGTAGGAAGTTTGTTTGTTGTTGTTGTTGTTGTGTTGTTTTTGACGATGATGACGTATCAATTCTTCTTAAAACCGAGAGGCTACAAACTGTTTTCTATAATAAAATAGCATGAATAATGACTATTCTTGTACTTTATTATGCACCATTAGTGCTGAGTCATACTTTACTTAAATCATGTCCAGCAATAGGCTGGATAGAATATCATTTTATTTAGCATTTAATAGTTTAATGATAATGACAAACATTTATTATTATTCATTGTTATGAATATTGACTATTCTTCTACTTTAGTTGGCAACTGCTGCATACTATACACATTTATTTTATGCTCATACTATACAGTAATCCCTTTCGCTGTCTCACTGCAACAGGTTTTTACATGGAACATGTCGAATTTTGTTTTGCGGATTTTTCGCTGATAATAAGCATGTTCTAGCCTAAAGAATGAAGCTTTCAGAAGAGCTGTAATGCTCTTATTGGGTATACAGTACATTCATCATCATTAGTACTGCACACTTAATTCATCATCATCTTCATCATTCAAGTCAAGAGTCAAGACAAGAAGCTTTTATGGTCATTTCAACCATATATATCTGACGCAGTTCACAGAGCAATGAAACAGCGTTCATCTAGAACCCTGGTGCTACATTTAACAACATAAAGCTACATAACAGAAAACACAGGGCTGAGGACTAGTAGTGTCCTCGCCACATAAAGTGCACAAGACAGTGTAGGGCAACACAAGACAGTGTAGGGCAACACAAGACAGTGTAGGGCAACACACTAGGGCAACACAAGACTGCGTAGGGCAACACAAGACTGCGTAGGGCAACACAAGACTGCGTAGGGCAACACAAGACATTGTAGGGCAACACAAGACAGCGTAGGGACGGTTTATAAAGCCATAAGATATACAGGTATTCTGTATATTAGGTTGCCACTTTGAGGGATTACTGTACTTATTACTATACTTATACCATGCTCATAATATACTTGTACTCTACTAATACTATACATCAATGTTATTCTCATGTTATGCTCATACTATATTTGTACAGAACTATAAGTCATACCAGTACTTTCATCACTGTTTTTAAACAAGATAATGCTTTCTCTATAAACGTAAATCCAGCAACAGATACGAATGAGCTACGCCAATGATGTGACTATAATAATCCAAATAAACGATGCATTTCCAGTATATTCACTTCATTTTGAGAAAAACACACATAACAGTCAAATGTATATAACAAATATCTGGATAAGGCTCTGGGTTACTGATCCGTAGTTCGGGAGTGGAAGCTGATATATCTGATACAAACTACAAGATTTGCTGTAGATGAATTTATGTATAAATGTATTTGGTAGAACCAGATTATGTAATGTGTATGTGTGTGTGCGTGTGCGCGTGTGTATATAAAGGTGTGAAACTTTGCTTTGTTTGCCTCCCTGATTCATTACCTTTATATTGCATTCACTTTTCATTTGTTCTTCCTTTCTTTAGGCAAAACTCAGGGAACTGGTCCTGGTGGCCATCTTGGCAGCCGACATCTATGTCCTTGCTGAAGAGTGCAGAAGCTAAAATTCTTTCCTGTATGTGGCAGAAAAAGATTTTACCTAGCTGTAGTGATTAATGATTTTGTATAGCTCTTAAATAAAATAGTTATGTTGTCTCTGCATTGGTAGAGATCATGCTTGTTTATCCTTTCTCTCCTTGTTGTGTTTATTAAGGTGTTAAGAATGAATTGTGGTCACGATTTGTCACATTGCCGAATCAGAACAGAATATGGACTCTGATAGTGAGCAACAAAAAAGCACGCAAACCTTCAGACCAAGGTAGCGTGTTTTCTATGTAATATAACAAGTTTGGTGTTTCAATCTAGACTCCTACAAAAACCATGGACTTTATTACAGCTTTATTATTTGTTAACATACTGATCGGTCTCATGGATTACTGAAATGTTTTAAACGTCTAAGTGTAATAAACTCCGTCTATAATTTTTGTGATTGTGTTTGTTTTCTTAGCTTCTCAGATCCCCCTCGTGATGGTTCACGGCTTTGGAGGTGGCGTCGGCCTCTGGATCCGAAACCTGGACGCATTATGTCGCTCGCGGCCCGTCTACGCCTTCGACCTGCTCGGTTTCGGGCGCAGCTCCCGGCCCACCTTTCCCGACGACGCTACGTTAGCCGAGGAGCAGTTTGTCGACTCTATAGAACAGTGGAGGGAGAGCCTAGGGTTGGAGCGCATGATCTTATTGGGCCACAGCCTAGGAGGTTACCTAGCAACGTCATATTCCATTCAGTATCCTGAGAGGTACTAATGATTAATTGATAATTGATCATTTTTTCTTTGGAGATTCTTAAGTGCTGTTTTTTGCATAATCTTTAGAATGACTAAATTGAAATGAGTCACCTTTAACATAACGGCTCAACGTCAGCAATATGAGCAACCTGTAATCAGATCAACACATGATTATTGCTTTCATCATGTAGATGTAGAAATTGTCCTCTGTCACATTACTAATACATTTAAACATCTTAATTTAACGATTTCCGATATATTTTTTATTCCATCTACCAGATGCAAAATATTTCAGAATATCTAGGTTTTTTAAGCGGCTTCGTGCTGAGCAACAGATGCAGATGCACAACAAATTGTGTGTAAGCTGGTTAATCAATTTGCAGAAAATAAAAAGAAAGCTAAAAAAAAAAAAAAACCTGAAAAACATAAAAAAAAAAGAATAACGTATATCGTTGCCTTGTTCCTTAGAGTCAGCCACCTGATTTTAGTGGATCCCTGGGGTTTCCCAGAGAAACCACCGCCTCAGCAAGACGGCTCATCGGGTCCGGTTTCAGAGATCAAGAGACCAGGACCACCTCGCTGGGTGAAAGCAGTGGCATCTGTCTTGAGTTTTTTTAACCCTCTGGCCATCATCAGATTTGCAGGACCTTTGGGTGAGATGCAGTCAGGGGGTTGCAAACTCAACCTCACTATTTTCTTACTGGTGTAAATGGATCAAACGTTTATTATTTAATGACTTTTTCTGTTCAGGTCCAGGACTGGTGACCAGATTCCGACCTGATTTCAGGAGGAAGTTTGAGGATCTTTTTGATGATAACACTGTTACTGAGTATCTGTATCACTGTAATGCACAAACTCCCAGGTAACAACAATTCTGTTTATTTGTTTTTTTTACTGTAGTTTGCTCAGAATCCACTAAAGGCCAGTATGTCTATGTAACACTGGATGAGTCAGATGAGATTTTTCAAATCCAGTAGCTGTAAAGTATGGAATGTAAAAATTAAAGAATATTCCGGACAATATTCGATATTCAAACGGAATGCAAAACTGTTAAAGGGTTTGGAATTTGCCATAGGGAATTGCCATTCCATTTGAATTTTGGCAGGCTACAAAACGCGACGCAACGCAGAGAAAGTGAAAACGCAAACATGGTCATTGATATTGCTATTTAAATATGACCTGGTCATAACTCATAAGACACAGGAAATTCAGTTGCAAATGAACTTTGCTTTCCATTTAAAATTCGGCAGTCACTATGCGTGCGCAAAAACGCAAACGGTAATGCGGAATTTGCAATTCTGTTTGGATTGTCAATTTATATGAACACCTATGGAACATATCCACATTACCACATATGGAAAACGCAATTGCAAAATACAATTTGCAATTCCTTTTGAATATTGTCCAGACTATCCTTCCATAGTAAAACAATCCTTTCTGTGAATCCGGTGGTAGGACACTTCATTGAGTGTATTTAATAAAAAAAAAAATTTAATCTTATAAATAAAAAAATCCAGTTATCCAGTCTGATGAAACCGCCTAGTGTGCAGGATGTTTCTCAGTGTTAAATCTATAGACATACAAGAGCATAAATACCTTTTAAGTGAAGCAGATTATTCTAGTCAGAACAATTGAATACTTGACTGTGATTGGACAGGAGGTGTTTATTACTTTTTCTCTAACAGAATGTATGACCATTGTGGCACCTGCAAGACAAAGCATAGGTTTATGTTAAAGTGCTGGATTTAATGTCATTGTTTTTATAGTAACAGCTCGTTTATTGAGAGTTTTATGTCAGATGTTCTACATCATTTTCTCAATCATCTGTAGCAAACTGCACAAGCTCAAATATATTTTTAATGGATTTAATAGCTGTTTTTCCATTCCACAATGGCAGAGAGAGAGGGGAAAATTTTTATTTGGTTACAGATTCAATTAAAGGACATTTACAGGACTGACTTTTTAAGATAACCTTGATGTCATAAGGAAATTTAGAATTTGCACAAAAACACACAATTTGCATTCATTTCAAATCCCCAGGAAAATCGTATCGCATGAAGAAAATGCTGGGGTCATTTTATGAGGTTAATATTTGTGCTAAAAGATGATGGCACACGGTGCAGCTGTGGCTACAGTGAAACGAGACTTGTTGAATTGGGTTTCTAGCTTATGCAAGAGCTCTGTTATATTGCGTTTCTGTATAATATTGGTGGTTTCTATAGCCTCGTTGTCATAACGATGGTATTGACGGAAAAGGTTTAGAAATTCATCAGCAGCTCGTGTTTGGGACAGCCGTGTGTGTGCAGTCAGGAATGAGCTGCTTAGGTGCTGAAAATGCGATTCCGCAAGTCTCAGCCTCATAGGACAAAAGAAAAGCAGTTTTTCGAACCAACGCATATTTGCACCTACAGAAGGCACTTGTACACAATACATGTGCATGTTGGTGATATGACATGACAAATCATGTTTTGACCAATATATGATTTTTTCATTAAAATATGATGTAATTTTTTAGGTTGGACACCATTTAAGGCCTAGGTGTAAAATGCACCGTCCGCCTGTAAGTTTCAGGGTAACGACACATGACAACACGCTGGTGATTATTCTGATATTGTCATTTTACCGAAGTAATCCGTTCAAGTCTAGTGGCAGGTTAGGAATTTGTTGTTTATTGTGGTTTTGCAGGCAAATTGCATACAATACTGTTCTTTCTGGTAAAATCAATCAGATTATTATTAATCATGTAAACATTGAATGACTGTTTAACTGTCACTGCTTCATACACACTGTTCAGAGTGTTTATTTACATAGTCACCAACTGAATGTCTGAATGTCTTGCACTCTTCCTCTCTCTCAGTGGTGAGGTGGGATTCAGAGCCATGTGCGGGTCTCTTGGCTGGGCAAAGAGGCCAATGATCCAACGAGTGAACCTGCTGCCATCCTCAATGCCCGTCACCATGGTGTATGGCGCATACTCCTGGGTGGACAGTTCCACCGGCAACTACGTCGCCCAGATCAGAGGCCAAAGCGTCACACAGGTGGTGGTGAGTATCAGCTGAAATTAAGAGTTACTAAGAAATTAAGAAATGAAGAGTTACTTCTGAAAAATAAACTTTTTTAGCGACTTATTAATAGATTAGAGATTTATATTCAGATTCTTAAAAATCCCTGATTTATTTGTGCTTCTTTCACAGTTAATTGATGATGCCTCTCATCACGTGTACGCAGACCAACCTGAGCAGTTCAACCAAGTCGTGGAGAACATCTGCAGCACTGCTGTGTAAATGTTACCACAATGTAATGAATGGAAAGTTTGTGTGTGTGTGTGTGTGTGTGTGTGTGTGTGTGTGTGTGTGTGTGTGTGTGTGTGTGTGTTCAGATGAGGTTCTATAATCTTCAGACTTTATAAGCTTCATGTTCAGGAGGCCTTGATGTCTACTTACAGAATACTTTTTTACATCTTCTTTCTCTCTCTCTCTCTCTCTCTCTCTCTCTCTCTCTCTCTCTCTCTCTCTCTCTCTCTCTCTCTCTCTCTCTCTCTCTCTCTCCTCTCCTCTCCCTCTCCGTTCAGTTGACCGCACAACGTTTCTGTAGACTGATGGTTATGAAGGTTCAATTAGTGCTGCTTTGTCCTAATTAATTTTTAACAGCGTTTATCTTGCCATTGCAAATCTGGATGTTGGCAAACACGTTAACAACGATGCAAACATCCCACACCGGAATGCAACCGCATAAAGTAACATACTTGCGTATACTTGTTTTATGAATTTTTTCAATTATTACTGACACATTCATTCTTTCTGCTAAATTCAATGGTTTGCCAATCAGAAACCCAGCAGCTGCATGTAGTAGGTGTTCGGTTTTTAGCCCCGCCCATTACTCTTTTGAGCTCCCCAATTAGCTTGTTGCAAAATGTTGCAGTACTAAAAAGTGTGGGTTCAACTTTTATGAGTAGCCATGTGTTCCGATACAACAGTGGATAAAATTCATTCTAGCTACACAATCCCTGATTTTGGATCTGAATAGTTCCATCTTGTATTACATTACAATCCCAGGTGCAATTTTACTACCCTGATTTGTGATTCAACTAACCGGATACTAAAAGTAGTTCTAACTCTATTATACTGATTGTGCCATGTTTACATTCTTCTCATTTATAGCATTCATGTATTATTACTCAATAATACATTTCAATTTTTTTTTTGTTCAAGTTCTGCTAAGGTTGCAGGTCATAAAATGTTAGACAATGAAATATTGATTGTATTTTATAACATTGGAATTTGGGAATAATTGTATGCTTTCTGCTGTCTGGTTTGTGTTTTAGTTGTAGTACCCTGATTCACCAGAAGATGTCTACAAGTAGTTTAATGCCATTTGTATTTAAAAGCACTATTTTCTTGCCACTGTATTTATGTATTATGAAAAAAAATCCATAATTTGTCTCTGGTCAATCTAATAAGGCTTTTTATTTATTAGGATGCCTAGATTTATCCCATCTATCAGCTGGGGTTGTTTTGTTTCCATCATCTGCTGTGTGTTTTGCCAAAGCAGAGCTCTACAAGCTCATTAATGAAGCTTCCTATTATATGCTTCTGGATTATAGTTTTTAGTTTTGTAGTTCATCAGGCATTGAGAAAAACAGGGAAGATTTCAGTGGAGGGCCATGCATTTGGTACCTGGGCCTTCAGTGTGGACTTACCCGACTTAATCCACCTCTTAATACCACCACTATCACGTCGCAGTTATAGAAAACCTCAATACTATACAAAAACGCAATATAACAATGCGTGGCATTACAGAGAAAGAGACATTTTACACATGGAGGGTGAATACCATTTTACTAAAGCAAACTCCAAACCTCTACATTACAACTGTGCACCTACATCATCTGGAGCAGTTCAGAATCATTATTTGTCTAATAACATGACAAAAACCTAAAAAGGTAAATAAAATACAACCTAGTCACCAGAGATGCAGCCTCATAATTTGCAGCGCTCCTCAGAGGCTGTAATCCAATGGTACCGCTCATATTTACTGGTCTGAAAGTGGTGAACAAACCCTTTCTCAGGCTGGGGCTAGCTAGCTTTGTGGTTGGCCGACCTCCTCACGATATCTAGTTATTCTTGAAAATGGATTTTTATGTATGTCTGAGACCAAATCAATTTCTCTATCTCCATAGGCATAAAAAGTCTAACTCGGATGTATTAATGTGTGCAGAGCTACACACGTGTTTTGCCAGTCGAACTTGGCTGTAACATTTTCCTTCTGACCAATCAATCAGAGGAGGGAAAAATGCTGCATGTGAGATCTGATTGGTTAAAGAAACAAACCCATTACTTATAGAGACTTAGGTAAAAAGGCCAGCAGTATAGACTTTGAAGGCCCTGGGCAGATTAGATTGACGTGGCAGCACATAGACGCTGAAATCTGATTGGACAAAAAATAGGTCAGTGCTTCTGATAGCGTTTAGGCCAGCAGAGAAGGCTTTGCTGGCCCTGACCGCCCAACACTGGAAGATTTAATATGGAAAAGCCACGGCACCAAGTCGTTACTGATTCCTTTTGTAACAGAAAAGTTTTATTCCACTTATAACAAAGCCAGTGACAACATTCCAACCTCTAGTTTTCTCTTTTAAGACAAAAGCACAGCCTGACAGTTAAAATGTAGAGAAGCCAGAAAACGCAAACTCTTTAATCCTGATGAAATTCCATGTTGGAAAATTTACATCATTTGAGACACCTTTTATAAGCATTAAATAAACGCTTCATAATGTCATCAATAATTCTTTCTTTGTCTAATAATCTTTTCTTAAATTGATTTATAATCGGGCTTCTTAAACCTGCTTTCTATGCCGTGACGGATCATGAATGGACACTTTCTGACCAATCGGAATCAAGAACTCAACAACATTGTAGTATAAGTCAATTTATTAACAATAAAATAGAACATTCGTTTGAAAAAAAAAGTGCATGTAGATAAATTGTTATATTAGAGTTATGCTAATTGGTTAAATCTATAGTAAAAAGTTGAAAAAATATATGCAAATGTATTCATTAGACGAGTCTTCATTAATATTGATTACATTAATCCCAGATTTCTGTTCTATTTCCGTAAACAATGCACTTAAATAATGTTAGAGATAGAACTTTTATATATAAATATCTAATGACAGTGTCTATGCTACAGTATAAACCCATAATCATTTAACTCTGTAATTATTTCATTGTCTTTAAGGTTAAAAAAAAAATACCAAGTTCTTCATAGATATAGGAGATCAGAGTATTAATCTAAAATGAATGGTCAGAAGCAGCAACGCCTCATTACTACTCTAAAACGACTTAGTAACTGATAGTAAAAAAATTATAAACATATCTGATCAAGTATTAGGCTCAAATTTGTTTTGTTTTTTTACAAGTAGTACGAATGGACGTATATGTTAAGTGTTAAAACTAAAGTGTACAATAAAGACGATGCATTCACTAGTTGACGATGATGTCGGCGACGCCATGCACCTGTGAGAGCTGTTTACAGTCCAGAGAAGCCACCAGCTTCCTCGTCCCAGCCAAAGTGGGGATGAAGTTCTCCGTCACTGTCACTGTGGCATGTTTACTCACATCGCTGTGGAGATCATATATAATATAAGCTCATGATCAATACAACTGATATTTTTTTATTATAAACACTGGGGCGATAGTAATAATTATCCATTTACATTCATATCAAAAACACAATTTAAACATCTTAGGTTTGTAAAAATCCATACGGTGTACACTATAATGAAAAATGATTGGGACTCCTGATCTTTTAAGTCAAGTCTTTGGAAGCAGTAGAATAAAATTACCCCTTCACTTGAACTAGTTGTTCCAGCATGACAGTGCCCCTGTTTACAAAGCCAGGTCTATGAAGATATGCTTTACATGGGTTAAATATGCTTTATAGACACTATATTTCCAAAAGTATTGGGACACCTGACCTTTCCTGCTATATGTGTTTTTTTTCCAAACTGTTACCACAAAACTGGAGGCATTCAATTGTACCGGACATCTGTAGATGGGCTATAATAAAATTTTGCATTCGCTTGAACTTGGAAACCCGAACCTGTTCCGGCATTGCAATGCCCCTGTACACAAAGTGAGCTTGAAGATCTGGTTTACATGCTTTGGAGAGAAAGATCTTGAGTGGCCTGCTATAGAGCTCTGATCTCATCCCTACTGAACTCCTTTGGGATGAATGTGAACACTGACTGCACCCCAGGTCTGCTCACCTCACCTACATTACTACCTGCCTTTCGTAACACCCTTGTGGCTGATGATCACAAATATCCATAAACACACTCCGAAATCTAGTGGAGCATCTTCCCAGAAGAGTGGATGAAATTATAAGAGCAAAAGGGGACTAAATGTGTTTAAATTGCACATACCAATCTTGTGTAAGGTGTATAAAAACATTTCTCCCCAGAGTGTATACTGTAATATAGAACCCTAAACTCTAAACCTATTTCAATTGCACTGGTGGAGCTTTGTGTCACCAAATGCAAATAATTAAGGACATTTCCTCCAGCATCTTTGTTTCTTACCCCACTTTGATGGGATGGAGGTTCCTAAGTCCAAGACCTTCCACTCGCAGTACTACATTACGCAGTGTGCACGGTAACGGGTTGGTGAATGTCAGCTTGGCCGAGGCCTCTTTCCCTACATGGGTCTCTCCGAGAGGCTGCAAAAACACAAACAAGCCCAAAATACAAATGAATATTGTAATGATTTTCTTTACATTAAGTAAAACTATTTTAACTTTACACTTTAATCAGGCGGTATTAGGCTCTGTTTCTTACCTCAATGTGGATGTCTGGAGTGCGAAGCCTGAAGCTGGTCTGAGAAGCCAGCACCTGCTTGGTTTCATTAACTCGACCAGATAGAGTGAGCATCAGCGCCGCCTGGTCCACCAACTGGTCCTGATAAAGATTGTAGGGCAGCACCCAGTCTACCACTTTTTCTGATGGAAAAATTAACAACAAACTCAACAAATGTAATCGTTCATAGGGCTATAATTGATTTTCTATAACAACAGACTTGACGGCTTTAATTCAAACCACAGGTGTTGTTGTTTTACATTATTGTTTCTGTAGTAACAGCTAAATCCCAGCTAACAAAGAAAAACGTCTAATCATGATGTTTATAGAAGAGTCTCAAGTGTAGTCATTTTCTACCATGGGAAAAGTCTCCAGGACAGAGGAGTTTTCCCAGTTTTAATTTGTCTTTACGAGAAAAAAAAAGAGAGTAATGGAGCAACTGTTTACACAGGAGTTGACAAAACAAACTCTAAGTAAAAACAGGAAATAGTTTGCTTTGTAGCCATTCTTGAACATTAATTGGAACTATAAAAAGATATAAAAGTGTGTCATAGATCATTGAATGATCGTCTTGAATTTTCTGGCATTTTCTGCTGTGGTATAAGTGAAATAAAGCGCACCAGGTGATGCTGTTTCTTGGAAAATAATCAACTGCAATTTAATATTGTGCCAAAACACTTATCTGTCACATTCCTCTGTCCAGGACCTACTCGAAGTGACTACGTCTTTAAAGTTAATAAAGTAATACTGTCTTTAAATAGATCTCTAGTCGTTTATTCGCAAGCTTGTGCATGTTTTCTCTTCAGCTCACCTTCATTGGGACTGAGTTGCACAGGAATCTTCTCACTTTTCACTGTGCTCTTCAATACGCCCGTGTAGTACATCACGGCTACCTGGCTGTGCAGTGTGGTCCTGCGTGGATGTTCGCTCTGGTTCTTCAAAACGATCTTAAGGTGGGCGTCAAAACCCATGCGTGGCCCCTCACCTTCCACATGGACCTCCATACACACGTCATTGGCTGCTGCTACCGCGTAAATGTCTGGCTTGGTGCCATAGCGGCAGGCCGTCTCTACAGCGATGCGCTCTTCTTCAGAGCCTGGAAAAGGAGATGGGAAATTACGATTAATACTGATTTGTGATCGTGTCAGTTTAATCTTCTTCAGTATCCTCTTCGCTCTTTGCCACAACATCGGCAATGAGCTTACGTTTTTTAAACCTTGGCCCTACTCGTATTCCAACCCTTTTGCTTGGATCAGGTAGTTTTAAGTTTTAATGACAAGTGCTGTTGAAACAAGATAATCAGTGTTATTCACTTCACATTTACCAAAACCGGAATTTCGGATCCATATCAAAATATCAGATTTAGCTCTCTATGGCTGTTCCAGCATGGGTTCATTCCAGTTAATCCCCTTCTGATTCATAAAATCTGAGGAGATCACCTGAATCATGATGTTGAATAATAAATCTATTTCTAAATAATGAGTAGTATAGTGGACTGTTTTGTTGCGGTTTAGGCAGGTGAAGAATGGAAATGGAGCTGCAGGCGAAAGCTAGGTGAAAAGTTATGAACTGTGAACGTGATGGTGCATGTGAGGAATCGTGTTGCTTTAACAAATCCACCCCATCAACATAAACACACAACAACATCGCAAAGGTTTTCTGCTGTTCTGCCCCGAATCAGACTATAGAGACTGATGCATCTTCCTGACTTATTCATGTCTCCAGGCGTATTCTTATTCATGTCTCTGACTCTCATTTATTAATCTCCATATGCAATAACATTAGTAGGACATTTTCTGTACTCACTGTTTCTCTTGTTAAGAGTTTCTCAACCAACTAATGGCCTGGAAACAGGTTTGGTAAATTAAGAAAGCTTACTAGCATTAAACTGATAGATGGATGTTATTTAGAGTGGACACAATGTATTGTCTGTGTGTTCTGACCTTCAGGATGCTTGTACAGGTGTGTGATGTCACTGCGATTGTCAGAGCCCACAGCCTTGGTGCTAATGCAGTGTCCCACAGCATTCTTCTCTATGTGAATCTGAGAGAAAGTATTATCCACATTCCTCTGCCAGTAGATCTTATCGCTGTTCACCTGAAATAACAGGGTGCATGTTAATGTGTGTGATATGATGTGATTAAACTGGCCTTGACCTTTTAAAAAAAAGCCATTTGTCTACATGTCTGATCATGTTCTACATTATATCTGCATGAACAGTCTATTCACATGACACCAATTAAGTTTCTTGGTGTTGGTATTGATAATATGAAGAATCTGGATGCACAACTACAACATCCATGACACCATTGGTTATTTTCCTTCTTAAACTCACCTCAGCAAAGACAAAAGGCGTGTCGTGCCTCAGGTAGACCTGGCCTGTGCGAATGGCCGCGATGGAGGCGGGGCCACATCGGAACGTCCCCTGACTGGTTTCCTGTGGGGTCGAGTCTACAGCCTGCCAACCGCCCATACCGGGTGGCAAATCAAGACGAGCCATCCAGCAGTCGTTCCACACGTGAAAGTTCCTGAAAAGGGGAAAGAAAATTAAGGGAAAGTGTTTATCAAGGAATCTTAAGCTTTTATGCAAAACCTTTATGATATGGATCATAGCAGATAAATCTAAAGCCAGAGTGAGACTCCAAGGATTGTATTATAATGCTAGCAATATAACAAATTTCATTACAATTGTAAAACTGTAATTATTTTGGATAATATGCAATTATTACTGTACATCATATCATGTCAATAATAGTGTTAAGATTATAAAATGAGTGAGTGCCTTTATCTATACTATATTTATCTACAAATCTATACTGATTTATACGGATTCTTGATTTTGTAAAATTTCTTTATTTTCTTTAAGACGGTGTCAACAAATTAACATAATGTAATATGTACAATGAGCTGAAATCCAGCTGAAATACACTGAGTGTTCTGGTCATTTGTATCTGTGTGAATAGTCACACTCACCACACAGAATCTCGGTTGAGTTTGTTAATTGGCTCCATATTCTCGTCAAAAAACACATCAGTGGTCAGGGAGACATCGGTGTCATGGGCAGACTGGAAATTTGTTACGCTTCGAGTTGGGATACCGAGACACCTCAGAACTGAAATAGAGACATCCTGAGTTAATTTATGTGACAGGCCACAGCTTGTTGAATATTACTAGAATTATAGCAAATTTATGGGGTTTCTGCCTACCTTGTGAAAGTTAGATGTCACAAAACAATGTGTAAATGTTATATTTACTTTGTAATCTAAACATATTTATTTTCAGGTAAGGAGCCTATTTTACCACAGCGGTAAAAATAGACCGATGCTGTTTCGTAGTTAACGTCACACTATCTGGGCAAATAAAATGCCATACCAAATCTGACACAGTCTAATATATAGTACTATATATAGTACCTATCTAACATATAATCGTCTAACAGACTGTAATCAAATACCAGCATAAAAAATGTCTATAATTCTCTATAATTAAATTTTCAAATGCATGTTTCTACCTTTATTTCAATTTGGGGGATTACGGTCAGGATACATTCAAAAGAGTAACAAAGTTAAGGAAATCTTGTCACTTTCAGAACTAGAAATAACACAAACTGTCATAATTTCACCATCTCAATGGGTTTTTATAACACGTGTTAATCAGGTAATGAAATATTTCGGATGTTGTTGGGTTAATCAGGCTTTAGCTGGCGTGAGAAAAACAAGGACACACGCCTATGTAACTCATGAGTCAGGGCCACATTGGGAAGGACTGCCAAGAATGCGGTCAGGGTATTTTTGGGACAGACTGACAGCAGGGTCCTGGATTCAGGGAAATGATTCTATTAGCCAGTGGCAACTATGAATATCCTAACACAGCAGTGTTGAAACCCCTGCATATCCACGCACATACCTGTGGTGGTGACCCCGGAGAAGACCCAGCATTGGCCGTATTTGACAGGAGTTCCTTCATCCTTGTGATACTTCTTGAGAATGTCCACGCTGCCACTCCATGCTGTAGGAGGTGTCCCACCCTCATAATTCCCGGACCAGTTTCCTTCCAGAACACCACAGTCATCTGGGGCATTGATCTGGAGTGCAAGGGATGAAAATAGCATCTCCAAGCCAGGAGTGTTGCATGCGAAAGGGTTTATGGGATACACTAAAAATAAAACTGTTATCCCATGTGGAAGATTGCTGTCAAAGACTGTTTTGATTTTTGGGTTTAGGATATGAAAAAATAGGTTGTACATGAATGATATATTTCATGCGTTGCAAATATTGTTTTTAATTAATGTCTAGTATTTACTCAGCAGTCAGTTATTTCCGAAGGTTTGTGTGTCAACAATATATGAAGAGAAGTCTGCAATAATGTTTTATTGTTCATTTTAAAATGTACAAAGACATCAGATAGGGATTCATTTTTGCCATCTACATCAGTTTATTTGCTGCAACAAATGTCTTAAAGGGGATTATTTTGGATCGTACAGCTTCACTGGCATGAAGAATGAAACCAGGGCTGATTTCTTTCTAGCCCCGAAGGTAGATTTAATACAATTTAGAAAATCGACTAAGAACTGTAAATAAACTAAAATGCAAACAAAATATAAAAAACCCTACATAAGAACACTTTCCAGAACCACACATTTCATAAACCTAGTACATTATTTAAAAAATGTTGCTTCAATTTCACTCACCATAGCGGATATGACTCGCACCACGTTCACTGGATCTCCACGACCTGATGAAGGAGCATCACTTTTCTCCAGCACATACAAACAGGCCTCCAGAACCCCTTCTTGAAACTGAGAAAAACAAAGACACACAAGATTGGTACAAAACCTAGAAATATAAAAATGCTGCTCAGTATTAAAAGACACTACATGTGTAGTAGACTCTATTCTTGTATACAAAATTCTCACTAAGAAGTTATATCACCATGAGCCTTAAGATAATTGTTTAAACTAATAAAATGAGTGAACTGATTTGCTTCACTATACTTAGTTGTTTTATTGTTTACATCTTACTCCCCCTCTCATTTAATAAGAAATGGCTTTAATAGTCCATGAAACTGTATACATGTATATATTTTAGGTCTTTATTATCCTCCAATGAAAGGGATGGTGGGTTTATAATCAAACACAATGTGTACCCCAATGCTAGCATACATGCAGTCATCCTTGATTAGCCCTGTAGCTCCACTACAAAAGTGAGCTAGGCTAGAATTTCTGAGAGGATTTTTTGCTTATTTTTGTAATCTTCATAAAGTCCATAGGGAAACATTAGTTTAGTTAGTATGAGAGTGTTAAATAAAAATTTGAAAGTTATATTTGAACCATTGTCACTGTTAGAACAAGCTAGTTAGCTAAGATGGGCTAATCTGAACTGTTAAATAAGTTATGGAAAATAGCTCGAATTTCTGAGAGGATTTTCACT
Organism: Silurus meridionalis; assembly: GCF_014805685.1. Lineage (NCBI taxonomy): Eukaryota > Metazoa > Chordata > Actinopteri > Siluriformes > Siluridae > Silurus > Silurus meridionalis. The sequence goes on from NC_060903.1 coordinate 3,752,715, forward strand.
TTTACTCATAGAAGTTTTTCTGCCAACTTTAGCTAGCTAGTTATGTAGTTACGATGAAAATGGAAAATGGAAGTCTAAGAGTTAATGGCCTTCATGAAGCCAAAAGTTCTATGAGCTTTTCTCTCCTCATTGCACCTGTCCAAAGTTCCACGTGCGAGCGCCGATCTGCATCTCAGTGCCGTAGTAAATTTTCCCAGTGTCATTCAAGACGTACTCCTTTTTCTCTGCATCGTCATCCATATACACCGTGTCCCCTGAAAGACAAAAAGCACACAGAGGAAGAGATAGAACTGTAGATTTTTTGAAGAATACACAATGTCTGGCTAATTTCACTGAGATTGCAGTGAGAAACCCTTTCATTGTATGACATTATCAAAGTGAGGTTGGATGCTGTGCTTTCCGGTGTTTCTGTTCCACACACAGAGACCACATTGAGCAGAACATGGGCTGCTTTCTTTTTTATTAACATGTGGGCATGATTTTCAGAGGAATGTAAAAGGAGGGCAGTGGAGGAATAGTTGAAGGACAGATCAAGATTTGAGATGAGTAAGCATGTACAGGTCTATAGACAAGCTGGAAAAAAAGTGCTAGAAGGAAAGGAATATGGAAAAGAAAGAGAGGGAATAAGCTGTATTCAGAGAAGGTTGTGAAGGAGACACAAACAAGGACATGAAATAGATAGGAGAGGAGTTGAAGAAAAACTTTGGAGAGTGAAGATTTGAGCTGGCCTTGGCCTGGCATGCCTTCGCTTTAGAGGAAAAGCAAAACAAATAAAAAGCACATGCGATTCCTTAAAGGCAAAAAAACCTGGCTGGCAATCAAACACACCAGGCAAGTACAAAGCTTCTGACATGTGATATGTGTCTGTAGCATTCTCAGTTTAAAATCACATGGTCATTAACGCTAATGTTACAAATGCCCAGGAAATATATTGTCGTTTCTATAGCACCAGATCACTCCTCGTGTACAATTTAAGTATTATAAACCAATTCAGGAACTTATTAAATGGCAAAAATTTGGTTTGGACATGAAGAACGTTTTGGAGACAAGTTGAGGGAGGCGCGATTGAGATGGTTTGGACATGTGCAGAGGAGGGACATGGGGTATATCGGTAAAGGAATGCTGAGGTTGGAACCAGCAGAAAGAAGGAAAAGAGGAAGACCAAGGAGGAGGTTAATGGATGTGGTGAGGGAAGACATGCAGGTAGTTGGTTTGAAAGAGGCAGATGTAAAGAACAGAGTAGTATGGAGACGGATGATCCACTGTGGCGATGACTAATGAGAGAAGCCGAAAGAAGAAGAAGAAGAAGAAGAAGAAGAAGAAGAAGAAGATTTGTTTTCCATTGAAAAAACAGTGATCTAAAATCTCTGCTTGAGGCTTAGACCTTTATAATGATGTATAGTTATTCATGGTTACTCTTGTCCTTTTTTATTTAATCTATTGCTAAACATTAACACCTGAGAACAATGGGATATCGGTCAAGTATTATAAACCAATTTATTCAGTAGAGTATTATAAACCAATTCAGGACCAATAAATGACTACAATAAAATGTAATTATTGATTTGCTTGCTGTATGAAAACATTATTCAGCTTTTAATTGTCGGAGTCAATATTCTCAGTGCTTTCTAACAGCCAGTGGGGTTTTTCACCATGGGAAAGTCTTCTTTCATATATCTTTGTTCTTACACCATTTGAACACTTTTCAATTTACACATTTTATTTATTCTTGCACTTAGTCACATGAGTAACCAGGTGAACTATTTCTGTAAGGAAAATATAGTTAGTTTTTTTCTTTGCATTTCTTACCTTCACACCAGGGGTTGAAGAGAATGTAGATGTCTTTCTCAGAGTCATGCGTTTTAACCGATTCGCTTCCTGTACTCTGGGTCTTGACTGTAATCTCATATTTTCCAATGACAGCATTAGGGGGCGAGTTGATCAAGAGCTTGATACGATTGGCATTCTGCTCCACAATTTTCGCTTCCCAGCACCGGTCCTGCAGCTCTTCGACGACCGGAATGATGATGTGCGTGCCCTTAGACACCAGTGGCAGCAGGCCTTTAAAGGAAAAATAGTGTGTTGAAGTTGGTAGACATGTTTTTTTGAAACTTTAATCTCTTAAATTTTGCAGTTACAGAGTGTTATTGAGCCTACAGTTCAATTAACCTTGAAGTGAGCGGTTTATTTATTTTAACACAAATATATCACCTTTTCTTTTATGAGCCTGGTGTAAAGATAAGTCCGCTTGCAAGTTTGATTCATTTCTCAAGCTCACATGGACATGCGAGCCGGTGTTTAAAAGTATGTGTGAGATAGTAGCAAAAAAATTCACACAATTGCAGTGAGGTGTTATCATGAGTTCTGCACCCTTCCTGTCCCACCCTCATGGAAAGAAACATTATTCTTAGGTTTCAACATTCATTAAATCAGCAACCTCAAAATAAATATTAACTTCCTTTCATTTAAAACAGAGCTTTTTATTACTTGTACTTATCATATTGTAGGCCTATGTGTAAATTTCAAGGGAATTTAGTTGTAACCTCTTATTTCATTACAAGCTGAGTACGCCAGAAGTTTGAGAGAAATCCAGTTTGGTCATTCATTGTGTAATGTAAATCAAACCAAATGGGAAATGACACAATGTAATGAAATGTAGCCCAATATATTGACTGCACATATAAGAATTTTACAGAACAATATCTTTCTTTATCTTTTGTTGGATTTTCTTTTAGTCTGCCTTATAATAAAGTGTATCAGCTTATCATTCATAAAACATCCGAGTTTATCAGGTAATAGGATGACAGCTTATTCAAAGCATGATCTTATCAGGTCCTTATCAGTGATTGAATACCAGGAGGTGTCTACCATTGATTCGCTTTTACTTCAAAGCAGGGGTTCCCAACTACTGGATTGTGGCTCATCTAGTACCAAGCTGCACAGAAGAAACCTTTTTTATTTACATATTGACTTTTGCTGTCTGCAGGGTGTTTTTTTTTTTTTAAAGATTTCCATTTCTATTTTTACCTAAACCAATTTCCCACAGTTTTTTCAGTCACAGTTTTCTTTTCCCTATGTATCAATAAATTGAGCTTTTACTGATTCTGCATAATGATGAGCTCAGTTACATTTTCATTGTATAGGTAATAATTAATATTAAAATTAATATAACAAAATGATAAATACATCATATTAGTGTATTATAAAAGTTATTTGATAATTTAATGATCCCCAATCCCCACACCGCCCCTCTGTTCCATGGAAAAATTGTCTTCCATGAAACTGATCCATGGTGCAAAATAGGTTGGGGACCACTGCTTTAAGAAATTAGACTTGATGTTGTGAATTAAAATCTCAGCACAACCAAGTTGCCACTGTTGGGACCTTGAACAAGGTCCGTAACCCATCTGACAGCTCAGCTGCAATAATGAGATCAACTGTAAGTTGCTCTGAATAAGTGTTTTTGCCTCATGCTGCAAATGTAAATGGCCCAAATGAACAATTAAATATAATGACTCTTCAATATTGGCATTTTGCTCAAATCAGAAGCCAAGTCAAAGTTTTGGACATAGTTGTGGACAAAGTTGACTATATATTTCTGCTAAAGTAAAGTTAAAAAGAGCTCCTTTCACTATTGTACTTTGTAGACAAAAAAAATATGAAAATTATGTTTTGATCATTTATACAATTCATGTTTCACTACAGGGTTTCCTATTGTTACAGACACACATTAAAAACTCTCACCAGAATGATGGTGTGATGCTTGTGCTCTTGAAAAAGGTTAAACCTACAGAATTTATGAATTCACTTTAAAGTATAGATGAACAGATATTTTTTCTTAAATGTCTTAAACTATACAGTTATTACACATTAATATTTGTAAAGTAAAGGGAAGTAAAAGTCTCTCAAAATGAAACTACTCTGAAAAAGTGCTGATTCCTAAAAAAAAGGGTCCTTAATTTAAGTAACTAAGATAAATGCTTCCTTGTTTTTCACTACTGTGGTTTTGTTTACTTTTTCTGTGAGTTAGCTAAAAGTTTACTAGATTGAAGTTTCTTCTTATCATTTTGTGATCAGCTTCAGCTTATTTTGTGACATCCCAAACTCCACTCACATCTAACATGTTTAAATCTATGTACGGTTTTATGATTGTTTTAGCAGGAACCCTTGAAAAATAATTCCAAACACATACTCGCACCCAGTAACTTCTTTTGACCTTTGGTCACCACTCCCGGAATGAAGTCAGCCATTCAGTATGTGGGTGTTACGGCATTATCTGTTGTGAAAGCATTTAACACCTCACACTGACCGGTCTTGAGCTCCAGATGCAGCTTGTCCATGTTGATGTTGAAAGGACGGGAGAGGTCGAGCATAATCTGAAAGTTCTGGCCTCGGCGAATGATGAGCTCATCGCTATGGTACTGCTCGGTGTGGTGCTCCTTACGATTCGGGCCAGTCTTTGAGCTGAGCAGGTCCATGGAGCGTACGACCAGAGAGAAGTCTGTGAGAATATACAAGAGTCTGGTAAAATGGTACTAGAAAGTAAAAGCTCTCATGCTGAGCTTGTCTAAGCAGTGAGATTCTTCACAAGTTTATGTCTTTAAATGTCAAATCCATAAAACTGATAATCTCTAATGAAATAATTATTGGTTGCAGACTATGGAACTATTGTGTTAGCAGTGATTAGCAAAAGATCTGAATTAGCCGTCTTACCCTCCAGCTCATTGTCTTCTGTGTGAGGTTGAAGCTCGGGGCAGGGTATTGGTTTCTCTTCATCCTTGACCACAGTGTCTGCTTCATTTGTTAAATAATAGGAGCTGCTTTGCCGGCGACAGCAACAGGGGCAAGCTTTCCGTAACCAACGACGACATCCTCCTTCCTGCTTTGTTTCCTTAGAAACCACCTCCGTTTCTGGGATTGCTTGTCCGTTGCTTTCGGCAGCGGAGTGAAAGCGGCCAACGGTTGACCCATCTCTGACTGACATCCTGGTTCCTGACATTCTGAAACAGAATTGAGACAATTTTTTGGTGTTTTTCAAGGATTGGTGTGTATAGCGTTTTGAAATCTGGCTTTGGAAAATTTATTAATATTAATATTACAAACTTGCTCACTGAAAAGAAACAAAGGGACTCCATAGTTGCTCATTCATTCATTCATCTTCAATCACCACTTTATGGTCAGCACTGAGGTGGATCTGAAGCCAATCCTGCAAATACTGACTAAAAACCTAAAATACTGTACATCCTGGGCCATTTCAAGGCATCATATGAACTACTATTCACAAATGAGGGGCAAATTAGAAACTGGGATGTTTTAGCAGATGGGAGAAAACCAGAGAACCTGGAGGAAACCCATGACTTAGAAAGAAACTTTACACTAAGCTTGATAATAATGTATAGACTTATTTTTAAAACAGAAAACCCCTAATGCAAACAGACCTTAATGAATCTGAATGTATTTGTGTGAGAAGGCAAAACAAAACCATTAGTTCCTCGGCTCCACCGAGTCACAATGCTCGCTGTTGTTCCTTCACAATTATTATCATAATCGCCCTTTCTACGAGACCTATAAACCTGATTTCATGCGTCACATTCCATTAACACGGTGCTTTTTCTACCGAATTTGCAAGCACAACCTCAAATAGCCTCAAATTGCTGCTCGGTTTATCTCCAAACCATCAGCAGATATCTGATTCACCTCACACAGAGGTGTATTACAGTGAAAGTACAAGCCTGCCTTGCAGCCCTTATGATGTTTTCATGGCCTTGGAAGAGCTCACACTATCAGAATGGGGTTAGCTGTGAGTTAATACAAACCATATGTGTGACTCCCAGCTCTCACCGAATATCCTTCCCTTCATCTGTACAGCTTTATCGCTGTTCTTGTGCTTTTTTTTTTCTGCCACAATCTGTACGCTGCATAGTGTTCCTTACAATAGCCCTCCCAAAACACAGAGTACTTTCGAGCGCAAATTATCTATAAAATTCCAAATACACTTTTGCCATACACACAGACACACAGACACACACACACACACACACACACACACACACACACACACACACACACACACACTTGCCGCAAATGAATGCTTCAGTAGTGTTTATACATGTTCAGATATCATCACCATTCATTATGTAAACTTCATGTATGGCACATATCCACATTTCCATTCTTATGATTTCACATTCTTAGGGTGTGTGTGTGTGTGTGTGTGTGTGTGGTATCCATGTGTTATGTGGATTGTGGAATGCAGTGTTGAATGCCTTTGACTCCCTACACTGCCCCTCCTATGACCATGACCGCACTTACCCAGATGCACTGAATTATGGGAGAAAAGGGGAGAGCGAGGATGTGTGAGAACAAGGGTTTTTTTGGATTTCTATGCACTTTTTGTTTAACAGATTTCTTGGACCATGTCCTAAGTGCAATTAACAAATACCATTCGCAGCAGCGTAAGAGCAGTATTCCCCTCAGACTCCTTTCTTCTGAACCCTGCATGTGATCGGAGATTCGCCCGTTAGTCACATGCCCTCTAGAGCACCTATGCGCTGCTGTGAGAAATGAATTCAAGTCGGCATTAAACCCTTCACATTTCACTAATTCTGATCAGAACAAAAAAAATCTTGTTCACCAATCTGTTAGATTTGAAAAAATCTCAATACTGTAACACAACGTGTTACAATGACATCATCGTAACTTCAAAATATCGTTGAGATAAAGAAAGTCGAGACTACCCAGAAATCTTAAACAATGGTGATCATTATAAGGTAGTATACTGTAATTTGTGAATCATTTAACAAGTTACAGTTCATAATTTAGCAAAAACAGGGCAATTTACATACCGAAATGTATAAACTTTACAGTATGTATGTTGCAACGGGCATGTGTACAAGCGTTGGTGTGCTAATAGAGTGAAGAGATGTTCTGCTTGAAAAAAGAGAGAGACAAGTGCTAAGACTGGGCTTTGAAACACCAAAAACACCGAAAAAATTATGAGCTCTACCAAAGAGACAATTGAACTCTGTCAACCGCTAGTAAGCATAAAGCATCTCACCATGTGGGATATATACATACACATATATATATATATATATATATATATATATATATATATATATATATATATAGAGAGAGAGAGAGAGAGAGAGAGAGAGAGAGAGAGAGAGATAGATAGATAGATAGATAGATAGATAGATAGATAGATAGATAGATAGATAGATAGATAGATAGATAGCGTAAAACTGTTGTTTTAATTCTATAAAAAAAAAATATCCATCCCACACTTTGTACTATTTGATGTTTTAGGAAATTAATCTAAAAATACTCTGTATTGAACTGTATAGAATAAAAAAGTACGTAGTTTAAAAATGTGTTAGCGTTTAGCAGTGTTAGGCTTTTTAATAACAGTGACAAAACCCTGGCATCCCCCTTTAAGGGTTATTCAAGTTAAGCTGGCTAGCAGGTGTCAGCAATGTTTAGCTCCTGCAGTGTTAATCCCATTTTAGCTTATTTAATGTTATTTAACATTAAATAACAACTTCACATTGTTTTTTTAACCTCTGGGCTCAAATGTTTTGAGATTAGTGAACATGTCAAGCATATTACAGTGTGTAAACAGTATTACAAACTGAACTTCGTTTAGGGTTTTCTGGTACTTCATATGTTTTGTCTAATCCTTGGTGTATCACAAAAGTTAATACTGTATTTTATCAATGTTATTATCTCTTTAACTATATATGCTGGCTACTCCTACCATAGCCTCTCAGTGGAATGCTAGCTTATTTGGTATTTTCCCTGCTAATAAATTTTACTACAGGTTTTTAAGATATTGCAGTAGGGTTTATTGTAGAGTTGTATAACATATTTAGAGACAAATTACTAAATGTTAATGGGTACCTCAGTTGTTTTAATTAATGGAGTTATAATATCAAGCTAGCTAGCTTTGTAGCTATGTAATATAAAATTTTATCAACTATTAGTTGGGTTTAGCTACTGACCCAAAAACTCAGCCGCTTATTTCATTGTACTGTTGGTGGTATAGTGGAGCTGCCTTCCAAGCAGTTGACCTGGGCTTGATTCCCAGCCAATGTAATGAGGTAAACTCAAAGGTCAAGTCTCTGTGAGGCTGGGGGTTCAAGCCCCAGTATCTCAAAGCTAGCACACTTGGCCCCTTGAGCAAGGTCCTTCACCCTCAGTGCTTTAATGTCAAGTAAAAAGCCCCTCCTTCAATACTACTATCTATATTATTGGTTTCAGCAACCAGATATACATACTTTACATTATGTTTGGGTTTATATATGCGATAGATGGCTTGATGATATCATATGAGCTGTAGTGTATTTGATCAAGAGGGAATTCGTCAATCTTGTACATGCCTATTCTGTATTCAGTCTGAGCATGTGGGAAAACCACGGCTAAAAAAGTGCAGTGTCCAAATTGTCCCTCTGAGACAATGCTATAAATCTGAGGCATTCATCATGTTGTGACTGTGACAAAGAAGCTAAACTGAATACAGAGAGGAGAAAATGTGGGTATGGGAGAAAGTGAAAGGGAGGCTCCACAGAAACCTTTCTAACAGTTCTTTGAACCGAACCAAGTCTATCAATCCCGGTAAAAAAAAGAAAAAAGTTCTAAACTGCTTCGTCTGTTTGCACTCCAAGTCCCTTTCACTCTATTTGTTCTTTTCTGTAGCCCGCATGGGATAAAAACTTACAAGCCATTAATGGCACAAACAATATCCATGAGCTCTGTGATCCATAATCCAGTGGCATTAGGGGTTAATATCTGTCCCTGGTTCATGGCTGATCATCTGTCACAGATCTAAAAGAGGGCCGGCTGTTGGCCTGAAGCCAGTCGAAAAGCTTTGGTGCAGCTGCTGGAGCGCGAGACGATGGCCCCGGACAACCACAAAAAGACCGAACTTTCTAGTGTTTCAGTTGTTGAAATAAAACCCAGAATGGCATGTTAAAAAGACATGCTGTAATAGCGATACACACTTGTGTCCTTTTTTTAATTTATTCTAAATTCATGTTGTGTATATTGTTATATATATGGTATTAGATATTAAACATCCATAGCATGTTGTATTTTTTTCATGAGCATGTGCAGGTAGTTACATGACATTTCAGGCAACGAGTTCAGCACCTATAAAGTGTTGAACTTCCACAATGTCTTATTATGACCACTTCCAGATCTGACACTTTAACGTTAATGTTATGACGTAACACATGACGTGAAGAAATTTCGCCACTACAGGCCTTTCTTGCAATTTGGTTGTGATTCATTTAATGAATCAGGCTATGATGCCTGTCTTGGAAAATTCACAGAAGAAAGATGTCCTCACTAAGACATCATAGAGTTAGAGTGTATGCTTGTGGAAAAAAAATCATATAACGTGCTTGGGTAGGTACATTAAAAGAGAGGCCACCTTTCCCCCAAAAACAACTGTAATCTACAATTAATTAAATCTTAAAAAAAGAGTTAATCTTTACGATATTCAATAGTAAGCCAAAATTAAACCATTTAAGATGCCTTACAGTTAACACACAGCATGCTATTAACTTTTTTCATCTGCTTCCCCTTTTCCCCACATTGTATTACATATTTGTAATTTAGCAGTAAACATGCCTCTTTGTGCCACACTGTCCAGCTGCCAGGCAAGCTTTCCTTAAGCAGTTTCATAGTGAGATCTACTAGGCTGTAGTACACCAAATATCACCTTACACCAAACTATTCATAAGAAATGGAACAAATAAATACCAGCTACCTGTAGCAGATGTTTGTTTCCACAATCTGAACACTGCCATAATCACCCCCCATTAGTCTCTTCTATTCCCAGAAAACATGGCCCACTAATATATACTGATTTTTTTTAATGGTGCTTCATGTATCTGTATATAATGTACATTTAAACATTTATTACACAGAAAAGCAAAAAAAGGACAATGCTTTGCAAAAATCCCACCAAATAGTTTTTCCCAATGTTAAAGATTTGGTTATAGCTTTTCATCTGAATAATGTGTAAAAGGCCTTAAAAGGAAATCATGGCCAAGTAAAAAATGTCTTTAACCCTAATGTCAAAAAAATAGCACTAGCAGTAGCAGAGCAACTACTGGTTTAATTCTACATGTATCTTTAATGTATAATCTTATTTTTTTAATGCACTCAATATAAATCTCAAAATTGTTATTTAGCCTGTGGTCTCTAATCCAAAAAAGAGCACAACAGCGTTTTAATTTTCTATCTTATCTTCGGACATTACTAAACTTTTTTAGAAAGCTTCACATGTGAGATTTATGCACACAACCATCTGGCTATAAAGACAGATCTATAATCACTAAGCTGCTAAACATCGTGCTTCAAGCAGTCAGCTCTTTTACTCTATAAATCCTATTTTATTTGTTAAGGTACTTTCCTTCTCTTTATCACCTCCTCATCCAGCCTTCTTTGCTTCTCTAGCCTTTGTTTTTCTGTCTCCTCTCCCATCCTTTGCCTGTTGCTTTTGGCCAGCTGAGCCTTACTTCTCTTATTGGAATGCAAAAAGGGCAAGGGCTTGGTGTAAAGATCGGTCTAACTTACTCCAGTCATGAAACCCGCTAATAAAAATACTTCCTCTCTCAAACTCCCCACCCTCAGTCTTCGTATAGCCATGCATACTGACGTATAGACAGACATATGAGGAACGTATATATCTCAACTTCAGGTTTGACTACGGCAGTACTGAACACTGGAAATAAAAATCTTAGAGAACAGTTACACAATTCCAGCAGCTAGTTGTTGCATGCACATGTGTGGGAACTGTGTGAAGCAAAGACAGATGCTGTCTATGTAAATAAAAAAAGTCTGGTGTGATCAGAAAACCTTCGTTGTCAGACAGGAACGGCAATGTCAATCAAACTACTACTATACAGCATTTCTGTTGCATTCTTCAAGAAATTCTTCAAGCTCAGAGGTGCATGGGTGACACTGGGGTCATTCTTATTATCTGTAGATGACCCAAAAATGTTAGCGATGTGAGCTATGCAAACCTATTTCTGAATTTCTCCTTGACATATCTTTTGAAATAAGGTTCCAGACAGACATGTAGAGAACATTTTTTTTTTATATTTACACATATCTGTAATCCCCTAAGCATTTAGATGTGTGGCCTGAAAGGTGGCAACACATTATGAGCTAATTTGATTGTTTACTGTGCTCTGTTAAATGGTTTCTTAATCAGTGCATCAACTTAATGAATTACAAAGTGAGACACAAATGTTTATCTTCTTTGCAATACAGATAAAGGACCTTAAACTAGTTCTGACCTACTACAATAACTGTTTTAGATGCCTGATAATTTCACATATTTCTTCTATAAGATATGCTAACACAGTGTTCATATATGTTCAGACGATCACTAATTAATACAGTAAATATATAAGCACTACTCAACATTTCAAAAAAGATGGAATATACCACTCCTTGGTGCTAAAGTAGTAACAAGTATCTTTTACCTTGAAATGTACATGCACATTATTACACCATGAAATCTTTACCATAAAAGGCATGTTCATATTGCAATTCATTTACAAAGATACGCTTAAAAAAAAACACATTTACATCAGAAAGCTACATTGAAACATGCAAATGTTCGAGGGTGTTACGATCCAACAGTTTCCCACAAAAGTCATGAATTTTAAGAAAAGTACTCATAACTTGTATATGAAAAATAATCCATATTTTCATATTTTATTGCAAAATGTGTAGCATCATAGCAAATTCAGTGTTTTTTTATGCCTTGATTGTAGTGTACTTTCTTACTATGTATTATATAGAAGACTGCGAAGCTACAAATGATTGATCTCTGAGTTAACTTCTGATCTACCTAAATTATTTATAATGTCATAAATAAGCGCTGAGAGACCTCCTGTTGAGTAACCACAAGGTTTTGAGTTCAAATACCAGAATCTCCTGCATCCAATATTCAGTTAGGTATGAAGTGGATTCTGCTTCATTTGTAGATCACTGTATAAAAACTCTATAAAAAAGTCACGTAGGTGTTCCTGCTATTCAGCTGGACACAAATAAAGACTGTTTCTAAATAATCTTCATATCATATAATGTATATCATAAAAAATTGAATAAAGAAGTAAACGCCTCACATTGCACTAATTAATAGCCTAATTCTGATCCGTACTTGCCATACGTTGCTATATAACAAATCCATCTAAAGATCATAAGCAGGTCTTGAAGGTTCCTGTAGTGAAAAGGTTTTGGCACCCCATGCAGTAGAAGATTTCTATTCAACATTCCACACAAGGTGTTCATGACTGTCCAGCTGAAGAGCAGCAATGCATTTTAGATCTGACTTAATATATTCAAAGGTTCAGATTGTTCAGATTTCATTGCAGAACAATTCTGGAAATGTCTCTAGTCGTTTTTGATGATCACATAAAACTCTAGAAAGTACATACACAGATGAGGCAAAAGCTTTACAATGACAAGCTTTCAAAAGAGTGAAAGTTAAAGAAGCTTGTATATATAAAAAAGCTTTGTAGGGCTTCAAAGAATAAAAGATGGGTGCTGTGTTAAAGTATTTCGAGACAATATTTACTTGTTCTTGTATAAAGTTTTGGATACTTAAAATTAATGAAATAAAAGAAAACTACACAGCGCACATAGAAGAAAACAGAAAGTGTTACCCGCAATGCGTGTTTCTCCTCCTCGCCTTTCTAATAGTTTCAAAAAGTTAAAGGGGTCTCTAATGTACTTTAAACCCACCCACACACATGCACACACTCACTCTTACACACATACACACACGCCCACTTGTAACTACAAACTTCTGCATGATCGGATATGACGCTTGGAGCCCACGATAGCGAGGCGGAGGCTGCGGGTGGGCGTGTGTGCGTGTGTGTGCGCGCGCTTGTGGGATGGATGTGCCAATGTTACTGGATAAAAAATAATAATATAAATAATACTGATTTTATTCTGTTTAATAACACTAACTTGTTAGATTTTATACCCTGAATAAAGAATTTACACATTTTACTAAGGATTTGCCTTTTATGCTTTCAGTAGCTACTGCATGTTGACAATATTTGTGATTTTAAATTTTTTTTTTATCAATCCAAATAAATGCAATCCACTTGCACTTTCCCAAAGTTTTAAATATTTGTTTCCATATATTCCGAACAAAACGACTGCATGCAATGGATGAATTAACCCTAACCCTAACCCATTCGCTATTCGATTTGGCCTTGTGATGTGCCATTTTAAGTCATTTCCATTGTTTTTAATTGGTTCTAATGCTTAACAAATATTCCTCCAAATATTTATATTTTAAATATGATATTTAAATGTATTTCCTCCAAAAATGAATTTTTTTTTCACTGGACGTCGACAATCATATTTAAGGATTTTCATCGGCTAGTCATTTCACATTAATCTAATTAATTAAAAACTTTATTTGAATCGATTCAAGTGTTTAAATGAACCCCATCTGCTTGTGGTGAGAAGCTGTGCTAGCTCGATGGCTGGGGACACTTTTATCAGAAGGTTTTGAGTTCCTATCCCATTTCTGTCACTGCCCTTAAGCAAGGCTCTCGAATTAACAACTTTAAGATCATTTGCTGCGGATAAGGTAATCTACAGTACCATATGCTGTAAACTGGTAAAAGAAAACTTCTTCATGTTTGAGTAATAGTACTGAATGTGGTCGATAGATATTTTAAAAAATTTTACTTCAGTGTTAATTTATTGTAGTAGCGTTCAGTTTTAAGATGGTATCTGTCATAAGTGAAATGTATAGTACATATATGAAGTGGAAAGTTTTTTGGTAAATGAACCACTCACTGGTATTTCCACATTCTAGCTGCTGGTCAACCCTGAAAGTAGGCAATATGTCAGCTTTATTGCACAAGAACAGGCATTTCTGGCTACTTCGGGGTCAAGAGATGACATCTGCCATTTGCTGCTCTTTTCACATCCTGTCACTTGCAAAAAAGAAATTATAACTGCCGGCATAGCTGACCACAGATCCGCTCACATCAATGTGCCTATATTATCCAGAAAAAGGTAACGATAAAGATGTCTGTCTTTGTACATAAAAAAACCAGGAAACAGAAATAGGCTAAACAAGGTCAATATTTGGTGTGACAAACTTTGCTTCTTTGTTTAAAAAAATAGTCTTCATTACTAATAGGCATCATATAGAACCCACCACAGTTACTCTGGAGATGAACTTTCATTAGGTTGCTTCACAAGTCCTAGGTACACTGTAATGACATTGCTACAACATAATATTAAGAAAGTAAATAAACTCAAACTATTACTCAAACTTGGTTTTATTAAGTAGATTCCACAAGCAAAAATAAGAAAGACAGTCTAAAGAATTCACATTTTGCTTGTAATAATCCAGGGAGGAACAGGATGCCCTAATAACACAGGAAGCGAGAAGAGGAAATGAATATAAAGGCCACTTGGAGGATAACGGAAGTTATAATGAAATAGAAGTGATTTAGTAAATTTATATGCGCGATGCAGCTCAATAATAGTCATAAGAATAAATAAAATGTCTTACCATTTAAAAAAAAGTATGACTTGCCTAGACATCAGTATAAGGCTATAAGGTTAAGGTGAAGCTTCCTTATGACTAATGACTGTCACACCCTACACATGATTACAAATAAATAAGCTGCATGGCTGTTAAAAGAGGAGAAAGTGTACTTGAAAGTATGAAGATTGGAATTGGGATTTTCTGATGTCCGAAAAAATATATTTTAAACTGGCTGGTGGAGGAAATGGCTTCTCAAGCTGTTGGTAGGAGATAAGTTTACCCAGTGACCCAGTGACCTGGTGAAGAAAATATTTTGGCAGACATTATGCAGACCTCTAGATTCACCCTACCTTGATGAAATCACAGACACTCGGGGCTGCTGGGAAATTTTTTGAGTATATATAGATATTTATTGTCCTGCTGTGAAGCTGTGAGCCACAAATTTATGAATAGCTGTGGAGACATGGGTCAAGGTGCTCAAACAAGAGACTATTTTGGCTGCAAATAAAAGCTGGTAGAATAGAACGATTTAAGGAATTCTTCTTGAATAATGACCAGTGTCAAACGTTTATTGAACGCCGGATCTATCAGCTTGATCAGCTCTGCCTGTGTCTTTTGCAAGATGATACCTGGTCAGACAAATCCATGCTGGATTTTCTAGTTCCCTACTGGCAAAAAGGTGTGTGTTAAGATAAGGCAAGGTGGGTGGGTTAAAGAGGAAGGAAGTAGATGCCTCCTTTTAGTTCCCTGATATGACAAATATTCTTCCTAGGACAGGAGGAATGAAGAAAGTATAATGGCTTCCTCCAGTGGTTGTACTCTAGATATGCACTTTTGGTCCTGTTGTAGCAACAAAATACAGTCTAGGTCTTGGGTTTGGACTGTATTGGGATGTGATAATTATGTTAATGACGCATACACACTCATTTTGTTGGAATGCTGTAAATAATACCATTTTATTAAATTGACGATATACATTTGTATGAGGGTAATGTTAGGGTTAAAAAATTGGTTTTATTCCATTAAAACTTTGAGTTTGAAGTTTTTTAATAAAGAAAGAAAGTAAATTCTAAGTTGTATGCATTTACTGATAGTCACATTTGCAAACTGAATAATTGTTCGATAAAACATTTCACATTAGTCCTGAAATGACGTTTAGCCTCGGCGACGCCTACTACGTCATCACAATGCGACAACGCTTTCTTCCCTGACCATGTGAAAGAAGCGTTGCAGGGATGTAAAACATTCAGGTGAGCATTGTGTGTTGACTGTAATAGCTTTTTTTATTTTGTATAAAACACACCTTATTTCATGCTAATGAAGATTACGAATACTAAAGTTTTATGTTGTTATGATTACAGACAAATGTTTGACAATTAAAGCTTCGCCTATACGTCTGTTTAATGTATGAGTTTTATAAGTTACACACATATTATGGAAACAAATCATAACTATTATAAGATTCATAAGTCATTGACACATTGGGTGATAATTAGTCTCATCAAAAATAATAAAGTTTGGATCTTTTCATGAATTATAACACGGTTTTTTCCCAAAACA
The DNA here is from genome assembly GCF_014805685.1 of Silurus meridionalis. NCBI lineage: Eukaryota > Metazoa > Chordata > Actinopteri > Siluriformes > Siluridae > Silurus > Silurus meridionalis. Next base: position 3,768,817 of record NC_060903.1, read on the forward strand.
AAGTAATGTTTAAGTCCCAACAACAGGTTATTGAATTTGTAATGTGTTAAAGGAAGACTTTCCCCTTAATATATATTAAATGGTTTTATACTGACGTATTTGTGATGTCCCCAGTGACACTGGTCATAATTTGTTGAGTGATCTTGAATATTTATCATAGGTTTTAGATGGTAGAGGTCACAGGATCGCACTGTTCTTGCTGACAGAATTAAGGGGCAGTCACAGAACACGTCTCGATCCATTGACTTCCATTTATACATGGTACAAATGCGAAAAACGGAAAAGTTTGGTGATCTCTGGCCTGTGAATCCGCATCATGAAACTCCATCAGAAACCTCCACACTTACACTGGTGGATGAAATAAAGAACAGGGTGGTATGGAGATGGTTGATTCGCTGTAGCAGCCGAAAGAAGTCGCTGTCGTCGTCATTTTAGAAGGTTTTAACCACACCATGATGTCAACTGAAAATTTTTATCACGAAATAAAGTTCTTACACACCTAAACATTATAAACACTTATAATGTACATTTGTCATTAAAAGGGAATTAATATAATAGTGTAATTTTTAATCACTCGATTAATATTGGTTGTGCGTTTATCTTTCAGATGCTGAAAACTAAAGGAAAGTTAAAGGGAATTTGTCTAAATTCAACCCAGAACCTGAGCGTGTTTTTTTTGCTTGCTGTGATATACCGATAAGAGAGAGATGGTGGAGAAGAAGGGAGCAAAGAGTCAGAAGAAGCCTGGAGAGCAAGGGCAGAAAAGGATGACAAAGAAGCCTGATCAGGGTAGAAAAGAAGGAGGAAACAGCAGCCATGTCGGAGAAGGAGGAAAAAAGAAGCGTCTGGATGCTATGAGTGTGGGTTATTTTCGTCGTGTGCATGAGAGACTGAGCGAAGGATTCACGGACGATGAGGAGCGAGGTAAGAGGGGGAAAAAATAGGGGCCAGTGTCATGATCATCCATTTTTGCTTTCAATATTTGATTTCAGATTCAGCTTTAAGATTTCCAAAATCATTCAAACTATTTTATCATTAGATTTTTTTTTTTTTATTGGTAATAAAAGCCTTTTTTTTCTTACAGCTCTCTTTGTGGAAAATGTTCTCTCTGAGGTAAAAGGACAAGCTAGCCTTGTCACCACAGATATGACAGGCAGTCTGGCTCTCCAGAAGCTTCTGTCATCGGCCAGCCCCAAACAGGTGGCCGAGGTTCTGTCAGAACTGGGTGGAGAAACAGGGTCAGAGTTAAAAACTGTGTCATGTGACAGATGTGGGGGTCATGTGATCGAAAGTGGTATCAAGCAGATGGTGAAGTGGACAGGTAAGGAGAACACGATCTGATTAATCACTGTTTTATGTTTGTCAAGATCAGACTTATGGACATTGTCCTTCCCTGTAGAGGACGGCCACTCCGAAGAGAAGAGCGCAGCTGGAAATGAAAAAGAAGAACCAGAGACCGAAAACGATGGGATGCTTGCGGATCAGGTGCTAAATCTGTGTCGAGTGGTGAGAGAGAATATTGCCGAGTTCATCAAAGACCCTCACGGATCTCATGTGCTTCGGACGCTTATATACGTGCTAGCAGGATGTTCGGCTCAAGAGCAGTCTGATACACGTCCAGGTGCGAGAGTCTCATTATATCTGAGACCACAATAAAAATATTTTATTATTATTATTATTATTATTATTATTATTATTATTATTACTGTGAAAAAACTGCTAAATTGGGAACATTGGAGATTCTGTGTGATTTCTAGGCTACTATTTAAAATAAAGCAGATTTGTGATATTGACTGCAGACCACCTTTAATGTCAGATTTTTCCAGGGTTGGGGTAAAAAATGTAAAAAAAAAAAATAATAATAATAATAATTTTTTTTTCCTACTAGCGAAAAAGCAGAAGAAAGCAGAACCTGAGCTGATAGACTTTGAAGCCCCAACATCATTCTGGTGGGACCTCAAGTACCTTTCAGAGTCTCTGATGGAAAATGTAAATGGTAAGTGCCATAGAGATTTAAAAAAAAAAAAGCATTCTGTACATGTAAGCAAAACATGGTGTTCTTAAAAAGGTCCCTTTAATTTGCTTGACAGAATTAAGATTAGATCTCATGCTCACACCCTTTATTTCCCTTTGTATTTTCTTTCACAGTTTGTGCCACCAATCCGACTGCCAGTGCTGTGCTCCAGACCCTACTGACCGTCTGCCACAGGAAGAGACCCATTTTATGCAAAAAAATAAACAAGGGCATCATGGAATACCTAACATCTCTGAGCTCAGCTCCGGGAGTCAGGTGAGGAGATGTCTGGACAGAGAAAACATGGGCGGATTGCTAAAATAGTGGTGCAAATGAATAGAAAGAAAATATCACTTGGATAGATAGGATTAATAGATGGATTGATGTGAGACATGAATAGTTGCTAGGGATGGAAGGATTGATGGATTTTAGGGTACATTTCAGATCTATCGATGCCATTTCTGTCTACATTGGATGGATGATATATAGGTTCATGGAATGAGAGATGAATGTCAAGATGAAATACATGGATAGATTAATGATTGAGGAGGATGCACACACACTCTCTCTTTCTCTCGTTCTCTTTTTAGCCCCCTCTTGGTGTTCCTAAAGGACCAGTCATGCAGTCGACTCATCCAGACAGTGTTTCAGTTCTCCCATAAACCTTTGCTTCGAGACATCTACAAGAACCACCTGAAGAACCAGCTTGTGCCTCTGGCGCTCCACCCATTTGCAAACTACACCATTCAGTCCTTCATAGCAGCTTCAGTCAATTTTAAAGTGGTGTGTAGTTTTAGCTTTCGGCTCCAAGCCCATCAGCATAATAAACGAGCGTTAGGTTTTCAAATGCTCATCCCTGTCTGTTTCTCTTTAAGTTTTTAAAGGTGTTTGACGAGTTGACGCCTGGGTTTGAGGCGATCCTGGCAGCAGGGCACATGGGGGTTATAGTGCAGCTGGTGGAGAGTTGTGTACACAGAGAGGAGAGGCAGGCTGTCATGCTGCAACATCTTCTAGAGGTAAAACACACCTAGCAATGCAGAAGCTATTATTCCATACTTACTGTTTTCATACAAACTTTTATTGGGCATATGTGTGTGTATATATGTGTGTGTCCGAGGTGTTTTGTCAGTTTAAACACCTGCTTTCCCGCATTAACGGCATTAACTGGATTTCCTCACAGGCTTTTCACTGCAGCGAGCCCTCGACTCGCCACCTGTGCTGTCTCCCTCTCTTCCTGTCTTTACTGACGTATGAGGTGTACTACAACACCGAGGCAGCAGATGGCGACGCTGTTCCTCAGGTATCTCACACACCTCGAGATCCTATTGTACCGTGAGCAATAAGGGGAAATGTTTCACAGATCCACAGCACATAAATTACTTTTAATGGATTAAACCTGAATTATTGAATTATAAAAAAGAATTGATGTAAAGGAATAAAGCACTCCATCAACAAGAGTGAGGTTCATTTAAGATTTTCCTGTAATAGCAATTTTTTCGAATTATATCATTTGTAGAACAGCTTTACACTCGTTATCATCACTATCCATTTCACCGGAGCCGTTGCTGTTTTTTGTTAAAGAAGCATGTTGCTGGAACAGTGTGTGTTTGCAGACACGCACCTGTTTTTTAGCAGCCGGCCTTGAGATTAGGACCGTGTAATATGGACAGTGTTTCTTCTCTCCGCAGCGCCCCCTATCGATCTGCTACCACGGCTCGCGCCTGGTCCAAGCGTTGGCCCGCTTTAAAGACCGCTCCATCCTGATGAACAGCCTGCACAGCCTGAGCACGGCCGAGCTGCTGAGCCTGGGCACGGAGCAGACGGGCAGCCATGCCCTCCAGGCCCTCATCACGCTCTCCAGCGACAAAGGCAAAGGGAAGATCCTGAGGAAGCTCGAGGTGAGACAGCAACAAAACAGGGACTTGCATTGTTGTGCTGCCACTGATTTTAAACCTGTCTCTCATTTTTGTCACACTTACACAGGGACTCTATACTCAGCTGGCCTGCTCTAGATACGGCAGTCGATTGTTGGAGGCTGTGTGGAGCAGCGCCACCCTCAGTCAGAGGCAGAGCATTGCAGAGCAGTTGGGTGAGCTACGCCAATATCACCTATGAGCTTAGCTACTTAAACATGTCCAGGTCACTAGAGCTTCAAAAGAGTATTTATTTATTTTTTTTTAGTTGAGCAGTTATCTTTCTTTATATATTTTTTTAAATATAATCCACGAAAAGAAGTCAATATTTTCTTAATTTTTTTGGTAATTTTTTTTTTTTTTTTTTTTTTTTTTTTTTTTTTTTTTTTTTTTACAAACAGGGAAAGTCTTTTGTGGCTTTCTGTCTCTCTCTCACCAGATCATACAATATGCAAATTTCTACACGTACCCATGCTCTTTTTGCTGGGAAACTGGTGGCCTGTCTGTACATATTGGAACATGATTGGCTGTTCTCTTTCACGCATTCAACACAAATTCCAGTTTTCCAATGAAAGAGAGATAACGGAATGTGACAAAACCTCTCCATGAGACCTTTTTTTTTTTTCTTCACAGTATCATGTATCAATTGCCAGCATCGGAATCCTGCCAAAAGCATGTCATGTTTTAAAAAAGTTTTATTTGATGTTGCAGTGCTCAGATACAGACAATATTCTTTTGTTTTTACTTCCAAAAAGAAAAGAGTCTGCACTTAGAAGAAAAAAAATATAGAGAATGGTAAAGGAAAAAAAGAGTTTGTAGACTAGTGGATGTTCTACAAATGTAACTATAAATGGTTAAAAAGCCTCACATCATTCAGGCTTTGATTGTAAATAAATAAACACTTAAAAATCATTAAATTCTTATTTATGAATGAATAAAAATGTCTTATTGTTGGCAAATTGCCATGGTATAAGCCAAGGAAAAGAATAGCAGTATTTGATTATATCATCGTCTTCGAGGTGGTAAAAAGAAATTATGCGGGGCACATAACACCATCACTCCATCATTGATTCTTTTCCAATTACAGCATGCTTCCAGGTGTTTTATTCTGCACTCGACTCTTCTGAGCGCTAATCCGAGCTTTACAAAGAAAAAGCAGCATAATTCTGCAATAGTTAAAACATTAAACTCTAATAATCCATGTTGATGTTTCCTTTCAGTCCCCAGCGAGTCTCAGCTGCGATCGGATCAGTTTGCTCGCCACGTCTGGTCGAAATTCGGCCTCACGCACTTCCAGAGGCGACGCGGTGCCTGGATCGAGCTTCAGACAGGAGAATCGAAGAAGAGAAAGATGTTCAGTGACATTCTGGAGTAACTGCTTTGAACTGGTCCATTTTTTTTTTTTTTTTTTGCAGGGCTTAAACGAGTGTTAACTCACCTCCTGTGGACTGAAATCCTACACCATTAAAGCAGCTCCTACAGAGTTACAGTTAATCCTTTGGTATTTGATTTGGTCAGAAGTTAACGCTCGAGCTTTTTCTGTGTAGGTGACGTGTAAAAATAAAAACGGTGCGCTTTTCAGTTCTCTGCGCTAATGCGTCAAGATACAGGAAGAATTTTCAAGATAACGTGATTATAAAAAGATAATGTTTATAAAAATTCTTTGCTTTCATAGTGATCTATTTCAGTGATGGAAAAATTTGTTTAATGAGCAACTTTGGCCTTATTGATGGACTGAACTGGTGCATTCAGGCCTAATTTACGATGAAGTTTCATTTATTGCAAACAACTCTTGTATGTAAATACTTCACTTTGTGAAATTTGTACTTCCAAATCATAAAGCATCAGAAATGGATATAGTATTGATGTATTTTTTATTATTATTATTATTGTTGTTTGTTTTGTTGTGGTGGTGTTTTCCTCACACCTGTAAGAAGTGTTTATGGTGCTGATGGTGGAGGCGTCGTGAGTGATTAATAGCTCACAACCATTAAACCAGTGAAGGAAGGAGAGCGAAAGCGAGCTGAGTGCAGCTGTGACTTCTCCTTTGCTCTCTTGTTCTCTCTATCAGAGTGGGAGAAAAGGGAGACGAGTGCGAGCCTGATCACAGGGGCGATGTGACATTCAGCTGCAAGAATCCCCTGACCGAGTCAACACCGCCAGCCTGATAGAACGCTTCACATGAGGGCCTGGGAACGTCAAACAACTCTCACTAACGGCCATTAACGTCAGCCGGTGCGCAAATGAGTTAAATTAAAAGTCCGCTGTGGTTTTGTCTAGAGCACTTTCCATCACTCATCTGCAGAGGTGTTGGAGATTCCGTGTGGTCTGTTACAGAACAATACGCGTTTTATGTAGAGGTGTGAAACTGAGATTAGTTATCGTGGATAGAAGTTCACTCATAATGTGTTACAAATCAGTTTTAAAAGTGACTTTTTGATTCGTTTGCTGGGATTTTTAAGTTGACCACAAAAAGATGTGGAGTTAGGTCATTATTTTTATGGTATGGATAAATGTTTATCAGTACTTGCCTTAATAATACAGGATGCTATAATATATCGAGAAGAAATTACTTCAAAACAGATTGTTCATCCAAAGCTTGATAACACATACAGTATTCTGACAGTCAACATTTTGGCAACCTGCGTTAACTGGCACCACCAAACTAAAAAAAAACAAAACAAAAACGGTCCAAATACACACACAGTATGAGACTTTTTTTGGCTGGTTTTGGAACAATCCAAATCCAGCCAGATCAATTTATCCCTGTTAGTAACTGTTAATACTAGTTCAATATTTACCTCACCTCTATTATATTACTCATTTAGAGTTTAATTATAAACTGAGAGTGGACAATTAATAAATAAGGGAGCTGTGATAAAACTTTTGTTAAATTTTTTTTGTCCTCTTTTAGTTTCCAGCATTGGGTAAACAGTTATATAATTAAAATCATTTAAAGTTTTCTAAAAATCTATATTTATATATTATTTATTTTTTAACAGCTATGAATGTATTAAGCCTCAATGTGTTTCTAACCAGACCATGTTTACTGAAACTACTGAGCCAGAATTAAGGCCCATCTCAGTTGATCTTAAATCTTCGAGAAAGTGGAATGTGATGCTCAATAACAATTAATTGTGATTGTTTAGGCCGTATTGTAATTCAGTGAAAATATGTAGTTCTTTCATCTGTAATGCATAAGATCATATTTAATAATGCTATTGATGGACAGCCGATGCAAACAACACGTAAGATCTTTGAGTATCTTTTTCCCGGTTCTCATTTCTGACTTTTCTGTTCCTTTCACGGATAAACTCATTACGAGGTTGTACATGTCAAACTTCAGGGATGCTTTCTTCTGTGAGCCGGTGACAGTCATCAGGCTTGATTCTCCCGCAGGACCCTAAACGTTGGGGATTTCCTGGGGGGTTCTGAGCCTCTGTAACCTCCCCCCTCATTAGTGATCTGCTGATGGATAGCGCAACTAATTGTGGACCTGCGGATCAGCTCTGGAACTGCCCATCTGCTCAGTTCTGCAGCTGTGGACGCTTATCTGTTAGGAGGTCCTTCAGTGGAGTTATTCCAGCTGGGTAGCTCTCTCTCTCACTCTCTCTCTCTCACACACACACACACATACACATACATTCACACAGCGGAACTAGCTGATTGTGCATTGTTCTGGTCTATGGCCTTGTTGCTTGTAACATATAATGTATTGAATAACTGCTTTCGGTTCCGTGTCTGCTCTCTACAGTGTGATGCACTGAGTATTGTTGATGTTTATAAACCAGTTGTATTCGTCCTAATGCTATATTCAGCTCTGATGGCTTCGTGATGGGCTTCAAGCAACTGTAGTTCTAACATTGTTGACAATCCACAAGTAAAAAGGAAGAACTTGTATTTAAACGCTTTTCTTTCCAATTCCACAAAAACACTTTGTATCTGAAGTAACAGTTTAGTGATTTCATTGCAATTCATTTCATGTGCAGGGATTTAGGTATACATTCGTTTTTTTTTATTCGCATTTATACACAATAGGAAACGTGTAGTGATTCGGATAATACGCATTATCAGACGCACAAACCATCTTGCTCCAATAATTGACAATTAAATCTATTGTTTCAATAAGCGTATGATTCATTTGAGTGCTTCCTTTTTGAGATGTTTTGTATTTGCTGTAAGAATGTACATGATTGTACTGCATGTCTTATTATACATTGTGTGACTGATGTTCCTGCTGTTTTCAGGTCAACCTACAACTAGTTTCAACTGACTCTTTTCTCCCATTAGCATTATTCTGAGAGATTGCTGCACCTGAAATATATATATATATAGTTTTATGAAATTTCAAACTGCAATATATTGAACCGGTTGTACAGAATAAAGGATGTGTATGGTCAATGGATCTGTAGCTTTTTCCATTGATGTGCCTTTCATTCATGAGGTAAACGTCAACTGGATGCTGAATGAAATATTTACAACTAAAGACTTTTATTATTGTCCCTGGTGCACAAGAATTAGTTGTAGTAGAGCTTTATTTTATATTTATTTCAGAATTAATTTCTAGAACCTGACACGTTTATACATATTTAATATAAATATTATATATATATATATATATGTATATATAGTTTTATATATTTATACATACGTTTCTTTATTTTCAGATCTTTGTAGAACACTATTGTCCCAACCACAGAGCCCCCAACCTTCTTCTCCCCCCACTCCATTAATGTTACCATCATGGAGACAACATTTTCTAGTTGTTTATTGTGGCAACGAGGGAAAAAAGTCTCTGCTCCAACAAGAACCTTTCCTCATACCCTTATTTTTAAGAGAGTAGCCTGAGTTATCTGCATTTTTACACCTGACACAGAGGTGCTATGATGACGATGATAATGATGATGATGATGATGATGATGCTAGATTAGACTCGAAAGTGTGCTGTGAGCTTGCAGTGATCTTAAGAATATATTTGTGTATTACTGCATTTCTGGGAAATCTTTGCAGTGATCTTCAACATTCACACTAGAACGGAGCAGTAAATTAGTCACAGGCGACTTATAAGATCGAATCTTCAGATTAGATTAGATTAGATTAGAGCTCTGTTCTTTACAGGTCCTCACACACAGTGAAAGATGGAATTAATAGCACTGGAGGAGTGTTGTGTCATTGTAGCCCTCTCTTCTTTCCTCTAAAATATCATTATTATATGACATCTAGTTTCTGTGTTTGTTTATTAAGACCAATCCATTTATAAACTGTGCCTTTCTGCGCACACACACACACACACACACACACACACACACACACACACACAACTGCTCACACACACTCCTTGCAGTGTCAGATTTCAGCGAGTCATACAGTTTGACCGGCTGTTTTAACTTTTCGGTTCTAATTAGGAGCAGAACTAAGAGATGCTTAAATGGATCCTTCATCACCAATTAGCTCAAGCTATTTTTTAATGCTGCTGTCCAGTAATTAGCTTAGCTGTGAAGAGAGAGGTGTGTGTGTGTGTGTGTGTGTGTGTGTGTGTGTGTGTGGGATTGAATTCAGCTATCTGTCTCTGTGTGAGGTGTTTTTCCACTCCAGACAGCGGAGAAGGACTCAATAGGAGATGGGTTAAAATCAGTTGTCCAAACGCCCACATGCACGGTGAAGGCCGAGATAGGAGGCAGAAAAACAAACAGAACAAATACGTTCTGTATGCAACGTTTATTAGAAAGGTGCCTTCGACAGGACGAGTTGAGAGAAGGACAAGATCGGGCTTTTGGAGAAATTTAGTGCTGAAATTGTGTGGTTTAATGTTGTTCTATCCTTGTTCTGATGTGAAACAGATGTTCAAGAACATGTGGCGTTTAGTTATGGATTTTTCCACTGATACAAAGTAGGGAAAAGGGTTTGTTGTTATTTTTATTATTATAATTATGATTATTATTATTATTGGTGGTAGTGGTGGTAGTGTGTTGTTGGTTGTGTTGTTATTTAGTAATTGTTTTAAATCGAAAACATTTTGATTACAGTTTGAGCTTAACAATTGAGTGTCAGACTTGTAAGTGATATGATAATATAATATTCTTCAAATATTAAATAAATAACACATTATGCTTTTCTGAGGTATCGTGAACATTGTGGATATCATAATTTTCTTTTTTATAAATGATCTTTTTTTAAAAACTTTTTTACTGATTAATTTTTTTTGTTTTTCAGCGTTAAAAAAAAAAATATATATATATATATATATATCGTAATATACAAAATTCAAATATTTGTTTAAATAAATGATCATTAAACACTACTTATTACGTTATTACGTTGAAGGCTGCCTATTAGGAATGCACATAGGAAATAAACTTGTTCCTAGTAGTACATTATGAACACCTACTACTATATATACTACTTTTTAAAGGACGGAAGTGCTTCAAGTGTAAAAAAAAATCCTGTGAAACTGCTGGTGCTGATGGAATCTGAGGCCCATGTTGCCAAATACAACAGTCCATCCATTAGGACATGAGCATGCAGCCTGTATCTGTTTCCTGTAAGAGCTGCACTAAGAGCTGCTCAGGGTTTTATTTGAAGGCCGAAAAGAGCCAAAAATTGCCTAAAAAGATGTGTACTGAGGGTCGGCCGTGTGAGGGGTTTTTGGCACTCGCTTACAATAGAAGGATATGGCTATTATTCCATTGATGGAGGCATGAATAGAACAGAGGCCCAGGCTTCCACATCTCGTTGGATGGACCCGATGACTGATGGATGAAGGTGTGGATGTAGTTTGTCTTGGATCTTTTTTTTTTTTTCTCCACGTCAGCATATGTTCATGTGGTGTCAAAAAGAGATGTTGGATTTGACAGATGGATTAGATGTTCTGTAAATACTTTAGGATAAAAATTTTAAAAAGTCGTGAGTGTGCCTATATGGCATTGTCTATCATCAGTTATAAAACGAAAACAGCTCAGCGTTTGGCGTTTTTAAAAGAACGGACCTCGGTTCCTGATAAACATCGCCATCATTTCACACAGTTTTGCCCCATATGGTGGTTAGCAGGGGCCTACCTAGTGCTGATTTTCCCTCACTTTCACCAAATCAAAACATAAGGATTGTCTTTCATCTCAGGAATTGCTCATGAGCTGACCTCATCGGCCACAAGAGGAGAGAAAGGGTGTTCAGCGGGCAGTACAGGGCAGGCGTGGATTTTATCATGAGCCTTCACATTGTCTGACTGGAGAAGGTGGGGGGGGTGGAAATTTGATTAGCAACCTTGGTAACACAACGGCGAGGTCACAATAGTCCTCATAGCTAGATATGATAGGCAGAAGTACACACTAGATAAATGGAGGCCATTATTCACCCGTCTTGAGTTGAGTGCCTCATATTTCCTATTTACTGATCAGGCTCATTGCATGCATTTGCTTTGGATTTGTCCACTGTGACTGGCAATGGTTAATCGTTTCAGACTGCGATACTGTTCAGGAAAGCAGGGTGACTCATTAATAGAATTTAAAAGCATTATGGGAGCTGGGCTTAATGCGATAAAGACCTGAAATAAGATGAAACGGTCCTGTAGGCCGTCAATGTGTTGACATCTGTGATGAATCTTTTGATGTCATAAACGTGATGGTGACCATAGTTGAAGTGTGCTGTTGAGGGGGAAAACAAAACAGTGTATGGATCATTTGGTCCTCTCTGTGCTCCAGCTTGAGTCTATTATTGATGTCATCTTGATCCAATTTGATGAATTTTAGGGGTTCGCCCAAAGAGAGGGGCCGTCCGGAGCAAACCCAGGTCACGTTTCTCCAGATTTCACCTCGTTTCTCGTGCTGATGCTCTCCTCGTCTCTCTTTTTGCGCACACACACACACCCGCGCATGCACACATATGCAGACCACTAATATCTAGTAATATTTAAGAGAGATTTATGGTTATTGCCTTTGCTTTTGTGTGAATCTCCAAGATTCCATCATACTCATTTAGTCAAACCTATCTCTTTCAAGTTGACCTCGAGCCAACTGTTCTTACTTGAATGACTGCAAAACCTTGCAGAAATCTCATTCAAGACTAAACAAGAAACAGGTTGTTCTAGAACACGCTTTGCTTAAATCAAGTGCTGAGGTAGAGATTAATCCAGCAGCGTGCCAAAGGTCACTCGTGCTAATATGCCTCGAGAGATCCTGTATGCAGAAGAAGACGAACGCACCAGAGGCTTTTGTCAGGCTGGATTGTGTTGCGTAATAAATCGGTTACCAATTTGTTTTCTAAATTAAAACCCATTTTGCTTCCACCCTCTGTCAACCTAAGACCCTGTCTCATTTCTTTTAAATCTAATTTTCTTCTCCTTGGCCCGTATCCGCAGCCGAAGCGCCTGGCTTTGATCCGCCCATGCCTCTGTGAGGTAACGGCGCAAGCGGTGCCATGTTGCATTCAGCAATGACAAGAATCATAGCCGTGGAAGCGCGAGGTTGTGGCCCGGCCTGGCGTCCAGTGGCCTCGGGCAGCTTCGGGACCGACTCACACTCACGCTTTATTGAGTCTGGCAGGTCTGAACTTTGCGCCCCTCACATGAGCTCGCTGAGGTGACGAGGTGAAAGGTAGAATATAGACGTAAAAGGTGTATTTTTTCCCTGAAAGGGGGCTTTGTGACCAAAAAAAATCTGAAGGATGGATACATTTTCTGTTTTCATAAATAAATACGAATATTAAATTTCCAATATCAAATAACAATCTTCTGTACTTTTACTCGTACTGCATTTATATAGTTAAAAATGATGCGTAAACTTGTTCCACATGATTTAATTTGTCATCATGTCATGATTTTAACTAAAAAAGCAACACATCAAGAGGATATACAAGAGTCAGTAGCACCCAAACACACCTTGAGAGGCACAGAGCAGGATATGAATGTTGTTACAACCATTTCCACATTGGAAATACAATAGCTGTCATCAACCATGCCATTATGTCCAATAAGAGACTCATTTGGCAATGAGCCAGCTTTAAGAAAGGAAGTTACCATGTAAAAGGATCTGAAATTCTGAAGCTTAAATCAAGGTACTAGTGGGTATAAAGGGAAAAGAAAAATTTTCACAAATGACAATTTTGGGAATATTTAATCAGACGTTTTTTTTTTTTTTTTTTAAGACCACTAGGTACAGCTTTACGTTTCAATCGACTACTACACACAAACTTAAACTTAATTAAGGTAGGAAGCAAAAATATTAGAGGTAATATATATACTGTATTTTTTTTTTATAAAAAATTTAAACATCTAAAAAATCTTATGGAAATACGGATTTTCTATGTAAATTAGGCGAAAGTAGACACTTTCAGACTTAGCATTTAAACTTAGCATTCAGGCATCTGTCATGCTACATTAAGTGAAAAGAAATACAGTGATAAGACATGAAGACAAAAACAAAAGTACGATCTGTATCAAGATACGCAGGTTTACATTTTCTACTTAAATATTTAGAATTCCTGCATATACTTGACAAGATAATGTTAGCATAACACTGCTAGCTAGAACATTATTTAAATAGTGATGCTACATTCACACAAGTGGCCAGTCAATGGACTATGAAGTCACCAGAAGGGTGATTGGTTCTACAACTCGATGCCATGGTAATTTTTTATCATTCGGTGGCACAACTAGAATTGCAATATTAGCAACAAATCAGGAGATGGATCGATGAATTCTACTATCTTCACTCCCATTTGTGGTTGTTGCAGCACCAAGTCACCTTATATTCGCATGAACTCTTTTCACTATTGTCTTGTCCATAGACACGCCCATAACTAGTTTCTGTACTAAGTCACTAAGCATCAACTGTTTAATACTATTGGATAAAAGTATTTATTTGTGTAGAACGTTAAAAATGTGCTTGATCACTTTGAAAACGTCCTAAGAAATCTATAAACATGGATTTATAAACACGTATTTTAAATATGATTTTTTTTTTTCAATCTTAAAACCGTAATCTGTATTTTTTGCATTATTTTCACTTAAAACAAACAAAACAATTTCAATATATAAATGTACTCAATAAACCCAATACAAAAATATATCATTTAATGTGATGTGTATAGAATTGACATATACACAGTTTATATCCAAATGCTTTTGTCAGCATCCAAGCTCGATACAGTACACATAGTCCCGTGCAGAGATCTACATTTAGAAAAAGATTTTTCATAGTTATTGTATAACAATATTCATGCCAAATGGTTGGTTGAGTTAGTTTCATGTAATTTGGAAACATTTGGGATACTCTGAATAAATCATGGCAGTGAGAGCAGACACCAGCATGAACTCTGTAATGAAGATTTTGTTTACAGCACAGTTGCATTCCCACTGAAACACAGAGATAGAAATGCGACTCCGTGGAGTGGACTTGTGGTTTTTGGCCACTCTTATGAACGGTTTCATCTCGGAAACCTCAACTAAAAGTTGTGTAAGATTTTCAGAATATCTGGTTTCTTTGATTACCGCAACCCCAAACCCCATTCTATCCCATCTCTTGGAGCAGCTTGAACCTTACTACAGCTCTATACAAATAGCTTAAAGCTAAGAGAATTAGCCACTAAACCCTAATGCATTTTGGGTATTATCAGCTCCAAAGGAAAAAAAAAAGGATTAAGAATGGCAAATGCAATTTCTTTAATCCTTCTGTCACCTTTGTAACTCATCCTTATCCTAAAACCTGTATTTTAATCCTAACTCTATTTTGCGTTACTTGTCAGTGGAAAGATTGCAAACTTGTTAACATTTTAAACCTGAATACCTGACAAGAAAATCTGAGTGAAAAGGTTCCACGGTACCCTTAAGGGGTATTTTGTTTGCCCCACTGAACCCTTGTTTGAACCCTTTAATGTTCTTTAACAAAACAAACAAAAAAAATAATAATTTTTTTTATAATACAGAATGCTAGAGCCATTACCTTACAAATGATGAGGCAACCATTGAGCGTTTCTCAATTTTATGTAAATTAGTTATGTGACACATCCAGACGAATGGCATTTCTTGAAAAATTTCTTGGTGTGGTCCAAAATTTTTCAGTCACAGTTTAGTTCTTATAAACAATTATTTCCTCTTTACTGTTTGATGTGCAAAAAATGAAAGAAAAACTTTTAGCATCTTATACTGTTTTTAAAATTCTCATGACTTGTGTATAGAGAAATGATTAGGCGAAATAAAGCTTGAAAATAGTTAGCAGAGGTGCACATACTGTATCTAGTACAGTTAGCTTGCTTTGCTAATTTGCAAATGAAGTTTGTAGTAAGTTTAGCATGTAACAAAAATGATTTTTATACTGATCAGTACATTATTTAATTTATGTTAAAGTAGATAGATGCTCCTAAAGTTTTGGATCTGGAAGAAATAGTATGCAACTAAAGTGTTAAAAGTAGCAACAACTGCATTTGTTCCACACCCACGAGAGACCTACTTCAAACAACAACAGTGAATTGTCTCCTGCTAATGTAAGCCATGCAAAGAAGCATTGGAGCAAATATTTTTTCTTGTCCATACAAACTCAACCACAAATCCTTCCTCTACACCGCAATCATCTGTAAAGTCCACTTCAGCTTGAGTTATACCCAAATCTAGGCCAGCGAAACTGACAGCAGTGACAAAGCCGTCATCTCACACCCGCTGCCCTGTTGCCCTCAGAGCGTCAAATTCCTTCCTCTGGCTCTTAACACCTGCTCCTGACACCCATCTGAAGGACAAGAGGGGGGCAGACATGATGAGAAAGAGAAGCTGTTTTGGCTCAAGGTGTCCTATAGTCAGCATTCGCCGCTGGGTGGGCATTTGAGAGGCAGCTGTTAGGCTGGGTTCTCATACAATGCTAAAGACCTGAGGTTCTAGATTGAGACTGTAGTACTTTGACTTGATCTGCTTAAACCCTGTTATGAAAACACCAAGCTGTAGATCACTTACGCTAAGCAAATATTGTTGCCTTCCTCAGTATGTGATGTAAACCATGCTGTAAGTCATGCAAGACAATATGTGTGTGTATGTAAATCTGTATTCGAATATAAACCTGAAGTGGGTGGGGCCTAGTCAGGAAGAGTTCTTTTTAAATTTTTTGCTACCACTATGGCCCTAAACACACTGTAAAACACCTGGCAACACACCCAGAGATAGAAATGGCAACACCATGACGACATTGCTTGAGTTCATAACTCTCTTTATTATCAATGTGTATTGGACTTTAAATTGGTTTAGGTGGTTCATTTTCCCAAAATGTAAAAAAATATAAGTATAAACATTTATTTTCTTTCAGACGCTAGTTCCCAGTGTACCCCTCTGAACCTGTGAGGTGCCAATCTAGAAAGTTCGGGCCATAGTTTATTTTCTTCTTCATTATAATTAGAGAATTCTAAAATTTGATACACTGTTGAAGATTAGGGATATGCAGTATGCCAACCCACCTAACAACCACCTTCCCAGAACATGTTTATCTCTCAAAATAGATGCTTATCTGCCATTAATCAGCGTACCTGTTAAGGAAAACCAAATCACCCACCACCTAAAGCCAGTCAGCCCTGGCATCGAAGAGAGCAGTCACGAATACCAGCATATGCAAAAAGCAGCCTGGCATTGAACCAAGCAACTCCCAGTGCCCTTATCGCCTGCATCACATCCTGCATTGAGCTACACTCCCTATGATACCCGCTCCTGCACAGGGGCCCTTCTCTTTTCATCATCGATGGAGGCAAAGCCCAAGATGAGACCACTCACATTCACTTGTTCCGACTGAGTCACCTGACATCAGACTGGTTGCTGTACCCTATAGTGCACCATGTAGGGGAATTTTGTTGAGCTGGAATGGTGGCATGGGACCGTTTGCTTTTAGAACTATTTACGCAGGCTGAATCTGCAGGTCAAGTTTGAACAAGTGGATGACTGCGAAATAAAAATTTATTTCTTGCCTCTGCTGTTATCTTGATTTTAATCATCTGAATGAACAAAAAAAACAAAGAAAAAAAATAATAAACTTGACTAGCATGATTCACCAAACACAAAGTCGTTGGATTCCTTACATCGATTCCCCTTTAGTTGTTACAATTCCAGGGAAGTATTTCTGAGTTCAGGGTGTCCGAAGGGTAATCAGGTAGCTCAGCATGCCAGTCTGAAAAAAAAAGCCAGATGAATCATAGGCATCAACTGTGGTTTTATCTTATTGTTCACCGTTGTGCCCTAAGCTCCAACTTTTCCAACTCAGTCACTTTTAATCTCCAGACAGTGATGACACCATCAGCTCTGATAGGGCCCACAAGATAGTGCAGCCCATTTCTTCTCAAGCGGTTCAAGCTACCCAGGGCTGTGTAGGCTTAAGGCAGGTATAGACAAGCTTGCCAAGAGGGGCTTAGTGGCTTCACTCGCTCTCTGAATGAGAGAGGAGGGAGCAAAGACATTCCACTTCCATTTATCTCACTCTTACAAGGATATTTATCTTTGTTCATCTACCGCTGGGTTTTGCTTTTGTCCTGTATGTCTTTCAATACAACGTCTATATGCCTCATCTTCATCTGATCACTGTGCTTGTGCACCTATAGCAAAGATATTTATGCAGTGACTGGGTATTCTTTGCAAAAAATAGACTGATATAATCGTTTATTTATTTATTGTTGTTGACTCATCTTTTTAAATGTGCAATATTCTGGCTGGAAGAATGGCTTGTGCTATTGCTTAATTTTTTATTCACCCATGCTCAGACTAGGACTTGAAGTATAGCCACTTCCTGCAGAGCAACATGCACCGGTAATATTCACTACACTTAACTTAGTAACTATCAGTGAAAATCCGTCTCTCAGCATAAACATCCCCCAGGCGCTGGTAATGCTATCTGTCCAGACCGGGTAGACCGACGTGGGTGAGGGCGGAAGCACACTTAAAGTGACAGACTCGCACCTGGAAGGTCTTGGACCCTTAAATGATGTGTTGAAATCTGGGCGTTCCTTCAATGTGGTATATATACACAATTACCATCTACTCTTAGACTACTGGTATTTGAGACTCAATAAGATGTCAAAGTTGTAAAAATTTGGTTATGTTTTTACACCCATCCACTTACAAATGTGAAAATGTACAGATAGGAAACAGTTTAAAGGAAAAACAAGCACCTAGTTGTTTTACTGAGGTGTTAGGCCAAAACAAGAAGACTTCAGTGCACCTTGACAGATATCTACACGTCTGTGGAGCTTTAGTGGGTATGTTTAATGACGCTGGATAAGAGTTCAATCCAAACTTTCCCATAATTCCTACAGGTTTAAGACCTGGTGAATACATTTTCATAATCATTAGACCTGCAGTTTAATAGTCCTTTTTGGAACATTATATACATTAGAATAAAGGAGTGGTGGACGAAGTACACAAACCATGTGGTTAAGTAAAATAGAGATACACGCTGTAAAATCTTACTCCAGTAATAGTAAAAGTGTCCCTTTTCACTTTCACTTAAGTAAAAATACAAAGGTATTTGCCTCCAAATGTACTGAAGTATTCAAAGTACTATGATTTATAATGCACTATAATGTTCCTATTATCATTTTTGTCACACGACTCTATGCTTAATCAACTCAGATTATGTGTAAAGACTCTAATGTTTCTCTTAGCAAACTGATTTATTAATAGAATCATATTAATGAGGCAAACACTGATGGATATTTATTAAAAAAAAAACATGGACCTAAAAAATGTTTCAACTACTTCAATTAAATTGTGCAAATAAAGGTACAGGTGCTGTGGAAAGTTAGAGTCAGGGGTTCCTTCCATTATTTATTTCTCTCTAAATGTTTTGCTTTGCTGACCAGTTTTTATCAACTCATCAATAAAACGGATTGTCTGATTTCACAATTTCACAATTTGACTTTGAAATGTAGTGAAGTTAAAGTAAAATTCTTTCCAAACGGAAATACTTCACTAAAGTACAGATACACACAAAAAAGTTCAATAACAAATTACATTAACTTTTTTTACTGTCCACAACTGAATAAAATTTATAAGTCAGTAGAACTTAGTATTAATTTGGAGTGAGGATTCCCTTTCATGGGACAATTGGACCCAATCCATGCGAAATCACTTCACTACCCATTACTCAGTTTGCTAATGGAACAATAATAGAATTGGATGTATACATCTTGTTGTTCTCTGCGTACTTGTTTCCAAAGTAAATGCACATACTTGGACACTGATGAAAGAGTCTGAATAAATTGCCTGACAAATTCAATTTCTGAATTTCTTTTTAGAAAATACCTATCAAGGACAAAACTGATTCTAGCATCAAGCAGGTATTGAGATCACTTGAACACTCCTAGTTTACTCCCATACTTTATTTGAGATAGAGACAAGATTTAATGGAATCTTCCAGATGCTCTGCGGCTCGGCTTGTCCTTGGGCGAGTTACAAGTGCCTAGTCACTCTGCAGTAATTTGGTCCTGCTTCCCAGAATTGCAGTTTGATATTTGTATTTGATTCTTTTTTTTAATTTATCTAAGATGCAGTTTTGAGCAACTAGTCCATGATCATCTTTAAACATTTTAATATTCGAGTATAGAATGATTTATTACTATAAAGATTGTTAACTGAAATTTTTAAGAAATTCCCCAAGACCTTAAACTCTTAGCAAAGGCAGCAACTTGGATTTTGTCATCAACAGAAAAGTAAAAAAAAACTGCACCAGGGCTTTAAAACCAACATAACCCAATAGAAAGTCATACTAATTTGAGCATGTGTAATTATTTATTATGAAAGATGTACTTCATCTTGAGACACGTAATCTGTAATGAATTTAAAAAGTGTGCCCATATGCCTGACTTTTCCCTGACTCGTTTGTGATTGTTGTTATTAGATGCTTGCATTTGTGAGTGTATAAGTATTAACCCTCTGTTGCAGTGAAACCCATAAATTAGTCAGTAAAACTGACATAATTGATTGAAGATCACCTGTGTGCCATATAAAGTACACCGCTACCTAGAAATTAAGGAAAATAAAAGTAAACAATAATGCTAGGATCCAAATGTCCAAAGCTGATAAATAAATAATAACTGTAAATGTGGATCTACAAAATATACAAAGTACTTTTTTGTTACCTCACTGAGGGATTAAAGGGTTAATTCTTACACACTGTATAATATTATGTGCATAATTGTTTTTTATTACTTATCTCGTTTCTGGTAGCTAGTGAGCATAATGTTAGCAGGCAAAGCTGCTATGTTAAGAAGCTACAAAGCTGTAGCTGTATTCATTTCTTGCTAATAACACTATTAGCAATTCTGGTATACATTACCTCAGAAAAAATAAACCTGATCAGGCTTCTATACAACTCAGTAAATGCTAATATCATGGTGTCTGAGGGATCGCTAACACTTGTATTAGCTTGAGCTGTCAAGTGTTGAGATGCTATTAAGTAAAGTTCAGTTATCTAATGAAGTGGCAATTGGAGCTTGTGTCTTATCAAAATACAGATAAAAGCAGTATCGTGTAGTTTATTTTCATGTATTTATTTTATTGTTGTTGACATCAGAGGCATTTAAGGCATTCTGTAGCATGACAAATGGCATAGCAGAGACAGCTAAACGTTTCTTGGTAGAGAGTTTGCTGACAGTTTTGTCGGCTGATTTTTCATCAACATAACTGTCCCCTTTTCACCCATCTGTTTTTACAGCACAGTTCCTCAAGTCATCGCCCCTCACCCCCATCCTGGCGAGGACCTCCAGTGTCAGAGCGATGGTTTTGCTTACCTGCTTTCAACAATACTTGTGAACACCTGCAGGGAGTGTTATATGTGTGTGTGTCGGTACATGGTCAAGTCTAAGCATGGTTTGGGAGGGGGGTCCAGCACTCTTACGCACACTTTAACACAGGTGCACGCCGCTATTGTGCCTCAGCACAGGAGGGTCATGTCTTCTCAGGCTCAGGCTTACCTGTCACTCACCTGGGCTCTTTGATATGACCGAGCACTTGAGCAGCTTCCTGTGCAAGGCTTAGCATTCCTGCAGTTGGGGTCACCCGGGGCACGCTTTAAAGGGCTGAGCGAAAGCTCGGGGGAAGCCGCTGTGTCATGGACTCACTTGACAAAAACGACACTGTGATTGTTTAGTCAACTGCACGAGGATTACCAGCCATTGCTGTCTGGCCGATCAAAACAGCTCTCTGTATAATGGTTATGACGAGTGACTAATAAATGGAGATAAAAAGCGAAAAAAAAAAAAATGCTAAGAAGCACTACTTAGGCGGTGTAACTGAGCAGCTCAAAGCAAATCATAACAAGCGATCATTCGCACTCTTAGCATGGACAAGTGAAATGAAAAGTATTTGATTTGAGACTTTTTCTCAGTATTGTATTTATCACTAGCTTTGCCATACGAGTATATCAGAGGAGCTGACATGACCAAGTTTACTGGCTTCTGCATGTCAACAGCTGATAAAGCACAAGTGGGAGTCTTTTTCCCGGAGTGGAGGCCTGGAGTGGCTAACACACACATACACGCACACACACATTGCTGTGCCAATGTGACGCCGTGTACCAAGATACAGGCAGAACACGGTGAACTGATGAGGGTCTCAGTGTCCGATAGAGCACTGAGAAAGGCCTGCCTCCACTGTAATGGAATATCACCTTGTGAAAATGAAGCCCAATGACCATTAACTGTTCTATGCAAAAGTTTTTTTTTTGGAGTAGTGTAAAAGCCACATTATAAAAAAAAACATGAACAAACTGTATTAATAAACAAAAATGTTTAAGTCCTTGTTTGAGGTGCATTTTGCAACCTGAACAATTGATAATAAACACATGGCATGCAAGCAGTCGACCTGATTGTACACTCACTGAGAACTCAATAAGGAACACCCGTACACTTGGACATGTATCTAATTTTTCAATCCACCAATCACGTGGCAGCCCAGCCATGCTTGAAAAACATGCAGATACAGGTCAAGAGCTTCAGTTCATGTGAAATCAGAATAGAGAAAAATTAAATATCAGTGACCCTGATCAAGGCAGGCTGGTTCGAGGATTTCAGGAAGTCTCTTTCAGTTTTACAAACATACCTAGAGTTTACACAGAATGCCATGAATACAATAAAGAAGAGCTGAAAGAGCTGAAAAGCCTTGGTGCTGAGAAATTTCAGTGGAGAATATTCATTCAAGCTAGCAGGAAGGCTTCAATAACTTAAGTAGCCACTTTATACAACCATGGTGAACATAAATGAATTTCATGAAAACATGGAATCTTGAACAAAATACCACATTGGGAATCTCAGGCTACAGTGGGCATGGGTTCTCCTGAATGGTATAGCTTGAGTGTGAGAATGGATATGTTTCCTTGTCATGACATTGTGGAATCAAGTGTGGTTTTCTGGGGTTTTGTTCCATTCTGATGTTTGGTAAGAGATTCTTTACCTGTAGCTGCATCAATTTATGCATGAGAAGTGTTCCTTTTAAAATCACTGATATACATACATACTGACGTACATAAACATATTGTATATTTAGACATATAGAATATAATTTCATGTGTGAAAATTGGCCCCCCAAAAAATATAAATTAAAGTTTATACAAATAAATAAGAATTCTTGATTTGAAAAGCATAAGTAAATGTAATTAATTAAAGCTCACTCTTGCATATTATCTTTGAAATTCTATAATGAATATTCTATATTACATATATTATTCTATATATAAGGATGCAGATCTAATACAAAGTATCACTGCTTCTGACAATTGTGTCTGCATAATGAACTAACCTAAAACACCCTTTATTTTTATATCTTGCCAACTATGCGTTTCTGAGATCTGCAGGAGATTAGAGAGCTGTAGTAAACATTTTGTCACATATGACTCAGAGCTTACTGGTAAATCTCTTTGAGCCGAGTTGTTGAGCGTTTGAGTTCAGACAGACGTCCCACTGTGTAAACTAGCCAAGCGTGTGTTGATGTGTTCTTAAATAACTTGCTTGAAAGCCAATAATAGAAACATAATTTTTATTTTTTTTTGTATTCGGGTTGATGAGAAAAGGTTGTTTTGCTGCATCGGTGTTATGAGTCGCATCGTTTTTATCGCCCAGGCACCGTTCTGAGGAAGGCGATAAAATGACAATCGGAATTCTAAACAAAGTGAGCGGTGTTATGTCTGGAGCGCTTGCTATCGCTGAGACTAAGGTGGCATTTAACATTGGGGATGGGACCAACTGGGTAGCTCTACGATTGAGGTTAAAACAAACCCTGCTAGCTAAGCCACTTTAATCTGTATAGGGCTGAGAGACGAGTCAATATACATCAAAATGTATTTCACTGTCATAAAAATATATGTAAATGCAGTGTAATAAGCCACAATTTATTTTTTAGCACAATCAAATACAGTTATTTTTTATTGGTAAAAATATGTCACCTGTATTGCAAAAGTAATGTTAGCTAGCAAATAATAGGTAGTGCTGGGTATTAATTAGAAATCTAAATTCCTACCTGTGTTCAAAAAAACACACATTTAATATGATCATATTGTTATATGTCATCTCATCTGTTTATAAATTGTTTTAATGTTACAAGTTGTTCTAAAATACCTTAGCATGCAGTTGCTACAAAACTGATCACATGCTAAGACCCTGCTTGCTAGATAGCAAAAATAAAAGTGACATAAAAATACATAAAGATAAGCTTTAAAATGCTTATTAAGAATGTAACTACCACATTGTCACTTTGCAATTTTGTGACAGACTGAAATGTTTTTAAAATTACTGTTGTTAATTGTAAAAATGTTACCAGAAACAGAATGGCATTAGCTTGCTATTATGTAAACTAGTTGACTAGGTGTAGATAACTTAGTTTAAACAAGTTAGTTAAACCAGTTAGGCATATTTATTGACTTGCAAACTAGCTCAGTAATCAGCTAAACAAAATTATGTATCTTAAGGCTACACTTGCGAGGAGAGGGTAGCGCTGCAGGACCTAAACAAGCTAGCTATCTCGAACCTGTAATAGAAATGGTGCCCTCAAGGGCTCTTTTGGAGTCACCACATCAGGTTTAATAATCTACCAGACTCATAAATGTCAGTTGACATAACAATTTTCTGTGAAAGCAGAAAGTTAAAATTTACAATAGTATTTCGATATGTTATATACAGGTGGTGGAGCAAAAGGTGGGGCAGAGGGTATCGTTGCCACCTCACAGCTTGAAGGTCCATTTATAGTCTCAGAGGTTTTCCCCAAGCCTGTTTGGGTTAGATCCGGATACTGTGGTTTCTAGTAGGTTGTTAGCAATGCTAAATTGCTCTGGGTGTGAGCATGCTCACTGCAGTAATACATAGTAGTTACTAAAGATGAATGATTGAAGTAATTAGATGCTGGTTTCTATGATTATCCAACAGGCAATTATGTGTTTTAAATTCGTATCATAAATGAATTAACCATGTGTGCTGGCTTATATAAAAAAAAAAAAGGCTTTGTTCTACTTGTGAAGTAACATCCAGGTGGGTCTCTTTTGCGCGAGTTCGTGAACGAACAGCATTAACCTGAACCGTTGAACTCGACTGCGGTAATTCAAGGAAGCTGCGCTGTCAATCCCGCAGCCCGTCTCGTTTTATAGACCATGCAGAGGTCATCTGACTGCTAACTGCTACTCATACAAAAAAATTAGAATCTGAGGAGTGCCGCGACAGGCCCCTTTTTACCTTAATCTCATTTTATCAGCTAGGTGAGACAAAACATGGGGTCGCTCACACGGCAGAGGCAAGCCATCGGTGTCCCTTCTTTTGTCTGCCGTGAGTCACGCTTGAACTCCGGACGAGAAAGATGCCGTGGCAGCATGTGTAAAAATGACTGATCGCCTCCAACAGTGCGAGACATGGATGAGTTCTCTCCATTTTAATGCTGCACACTAGTACTACACCCATCCTCACTTAACCCCCCCACCACCCTCTCTCCTTAAAAAACTCCCACCCCTTTCTATCCCGTCTAACCCATGTTTTGTAGTATTTAGAAGCTATAAGAATGGCTGACAGTTATAAGCGAATTCATGTAAAGCTTCACTGCAGCGGTTTGTTAGCTCTAATCCACAGGGAGAGGCTCTGGGAATGTGACCTGCTGAGATCTGTTCTGTTTTTATCAACCTAGAGGCACAGCTGCTCGGCCCAAAGCCGAAACCGGCACTGCACAACATTTCAGACATTTAGAACATCTTCAGCTAGGTTCGGTATGCAAACGTATTCCATCTTCCATGATGGAATCAGAGAATTCATTAGTTATTCTATGAAAATGTATTATTTCATCTCTCTCTTCAAAGAGCCGGTTGTACAAGATCACAATAAAATATTGACTGAATTTCAGACTGTTTGATCCTACATGTCATCCATGCCATATTATATAAAGATGATCCTCTAATGACAGACTCACATTGGACAGGAATGCCTTCGATCTGCTTACATCATCAGTCAGCGTGATCCAGGCTCGTGCAGAGAATAGAAAAGAGTCGCATAAACAGAGACATTCACATGAACTTGAGGTGATTAGGATATTTTTTTCGGTTGGGTTCCCGACATCATCACCGCTGTATTTGTAGCTGTTAAATAAAGAAAATCTCACACTGCCAGAACCTGTTGTCACACATCTTGGTTGCAGTGGCACTAAATTGGCTGCCAACAAACGCATTACGTTATCTATCACGATCTCAACTCAAGATATGTGACTTTTGCTACAACAACAAAAAGTAGGCTTTACAGAAACAGTATCATTAAACAGTATCTGTTGTAGATTTGTATTTCCTTTGCATACTTGAGGCATGACTTGTTTAACCAGTATGAGGATAATTAGAACCTTCAATCCTTGGATAGTCATGATCTCTTTACATGACACCATGGAAATCCTATGCTTTTTCTTCACGTATTAATGGTAAAGCTTGCTGCAACTGGAATAGGATTGTAGGTTTGGATCTTCTGATGGATCCTGGCAGTTTAAAGGGCTAAATTTCTGTCCCAAATCTGGTCACAGTGTTCATTGATTTTTTTTTTATGCAATATGGTACTGACAAGCTTCTTTAGAATGCTAAGAGACCAGAGGGATGATCTGGACAATATTGTATTTTTTAACAATATTAATTCCAAAGCATTGTTTCAACACTTTCAATGCATATCAATTTCTTTTACAGTTGCAATGACTATAATAGCTCTAACTGTTCTTGAAATTGAACTTATATAATTTTAGAAACTTAAAAAAAAAAATTCTTTAATAACACACTTCAATGCAATTTGAAGAAATGTAGGAATTATTTTATTAATTTTATTTTTTTTATTTTTTTTATTTTTTACTGTAAATTATTAAATAAGTCTTATCACCATGCTTCATATTTCAATTATTTGTTTACACTTGTTATCATAGTGTTTCATAACCTCAAAATAGTTTCTTGAATATATTTTTAAATTATTATTATTTCTTTTCCCAAAAAAAAAAAAAAAAGCGTCATTTTTTTTTTTTTCCATCCGGAAGCTAAGGCTCTGTACAGCTGTGTTAAGAAAAATTCAAACACCCACAGCAAACTACAGCTAATGTCTTTCCCTTTGTTCTAATCATGTGTTGACGGTCGCTAAAGCCCATGTATTAACTTTCCACTATTACCTGACTGTAATTGTTTTCTCTTTCTCATTTCAGCTGTCATTCATTAGTGGCGGCACCTCCTTAAGCTCTGTGTTTGTTTGTTTTGCTTCACAGGGGGCAAATCCCTGTCATACTCTAAGACACACACACATACACACACACACACACACACACACACACGAAGCATGGAAGATTGAGGTGAAGGTAAAATCAGAAAGGATAAAGCAAAAAGAGTGAAGGAGAGGGGGACAGAAGGAACCTGATGCTTCTGTGCCTTGTTAACAAGAAAGGTGTTTGTTTTTTTTACCTTTCCTTTCCCTCTTTTTTTTTCTTCCTCCCCCTCTCCAGGAGGCATGAGCCATGCACTGGGCTCTGGGTGGCTCTAGTGGAGGATTCAAGGTAGGGGGTGGTTTCTCCGGAGAGCTTCATGGCCTTTTCTTAAATCAGGCTCTGCTTTTTTTTTTGTTTGCGTTTCCTATGATTGAGAACACATTGGCCAGGGCTGATCCTTGCTGGGGTCCCTCTCTCCAGGGTCGCCCCAGCTCCTTCCTCTGCTTAGAACTGCAGCCGGAGCCTGACCCCCAAGAGAAAGGTCCCGCTGCGAGATGACCCTCCACTGCCCCCAACAGGGGGTGACCTGTATGCCACCGGCCGTCCCTTCAGTCCCTCTACGAACTCCCAAACACGTACATGGATACTGCACCCGTCCCCCATGGAGGAGCTCGGATCCTCTCATGTTACCTGAGAATTCATACCTATATGAATTACACACTTTTTTGTGTTTGTGTACAAGTAAGATAGTAATAAGAATTATAAGATTGTACGTTTTTTTTTACAGCATCCATTGTATTCCATAGTTCTATGAGTGTGTGTGTTTAGATAAGTCCAAAACGGCGAGGCCAACAAATCCGTTTGGTCCTGCTTCCCTCAGGAAGACTACGCTAAGGTTCAACGTAAACAGGACGCTGAATCCAGGCAGGCGCATGCAGCCTCTGCCATCACCCGCGGCTCAGCCGCACACAGAGCAGGCCTTTCAGGAACTCGCCTTCTCCTGGCAGTGACGGGTTTTTTGGTGGATGTCCCTAACCGCACATGGCAAAACATTCAAACTGCAGTCTCTGTTAGTACGTTTTACTCCACGCTGATTTTGACAGGTCCATATTGAGGTTTGAAATGTTCCCTGGACTTGAATAATGAATTTCAGCTCCGTAGAAACATTTTGATAGAGAAAATACTGCTTTGGAGACATTCGATTACCATAACGCTGTATCTTAAAAAGCATGCTGAGGGATTAGACATGAAACACTTAATGTAAACACTTGTGTATATTAAAAACATATTTATTTATTTGAAGCATGTCCTGCTGTTTTGCTGAAATTCAGGTCCATAATGGTGCAAGATTTTGTTGGATCACTGTATAATACGTCTCATGATTGATAAATATTGCAGTGGTGACACTAATGTTAAGGATTTTGTTGTTTCTATATAAACAGTTAAGAGAATATTATCTGAATTATATCTATTTTCACTTTTAACCCTTAAATTCCAGGAAACAACAACTGATTAAACATGAAACATCCCCATGTAGTTGGTCACATATTTTGCATTGGTCACAATGTACAGTTTGGAAATACTATTGCACATAATCCTTAAAAGAATCATTTCATTTCAGCACTACTCTTCTCTTTTTTTAACAATGACCAAATCAAAAGATAAAAATAATGGTTTATTAATTGGCTCCCAAACAAACCCCATTTCAGATCATTGTTTGGACTCAAAGAAGAGAGCATGAATATAGTCAATATTTGCAGCGCTTGAAGAAAGATAGCCAGAGAAAGAGGGAGTAAAAGAGAAGGATGAGGGCAGTGCACCTGTTCACCAAAGGGGTGTGAACGGACAGCAACAAAATGACCCAGAACGGCTGTCAACACCGTATGTGTGAGCCGCCAAAACATTGTGATTCCAATGTGAGAGATTAATGAGAAAAGTTAATGTGAATTGAACCCAAGGCTTATTGATGAATTATTCAGGAAGAAATATCATTGAATGCACATACACAAGAAAAGGATCAAAAATTGATGCTCAGTTAAAGCTTTTATAAGAACATTATATTTATTTATTTTTTTTAATTGCCCTTTGTGGTTTTGTTTGGGTTTGTTCTGGGTTTTTCTGCTTTCATTTTTATGACTATTTATAAAAAAAAAACAATTATATGGTCTTGTTTGTGTTCACTTTTCTCATGCTGTCTCTTGAAATAAATAAAACACGAGTTGTGCTGTTACAGGTAAATCATCAACAATAAATTGGCGTCAAATGTTGCCAAGTTGATTACTTTCCAATAAACACACCACATATTATTGCGATTCCACTTATACATTTTCCATTTCAAAATGATTATATTTTTTTAGTTATTTTGTAATTATGTAAATGTTAACTATTGGTAGTTCAATGGTGCAATGCATCATGAAAGTTATTTAAGGGCAAACAATTGGGGTCCATTGCACAGAACATTTTATTATGACATAACCTACTGACTATGGTGGTAATGGAGACACCTTCTATAACTGGTAAGTAAAACATCATCTTATAAAAACTTTGCCATATTTACAATTCAAATTTTTTTGTTAAATAAATTTTTTTTTACTTGTTTTTTACCTATGACCATATCTAATTCAATGTAAATGAGTTGTTGCTATAAAAACAACATATTAAATCGCAGAATTATTGTGAGCGCTGACCAATCAGCTTTAAAAATAAAAAAAAAAAGTCAATTCTATTCTCGTTTGATCTGCTATTTTATTTTATTTTTACATTTTTGATGCAATACTTACTTAAGAATAAAACGATGAACCTTAAATTGTGTTCCTGCTTTGTGCTGGTGTATACTCAGTGCTGAGGAAAAGGTGCAGGCTAACTGAAAGCCTGGATCTGCCTAAACCGTGTTGGGACTTGTTTACAGAGCCCTGGTCGTCTTGATCAAAGCTGCACAGGCACCTTCACCTGCTCCTCTGGAGAAACAAAGGAGCACAAGCGGGCCAGAAATAGCGCTGTGAGAAAGCTTCCTCCTGGGCCCGAGAACACGCCATCAAAGACCACGACTGATCACTGCTGTGTGTGGCAGATGAGGATCAAACCCCCAAAAAGCTCTGTATGTATCGCAGAACCTTTTTTGAGAGTGACACTGATGTTTGTAGGTTAAGCCATTTTAGTTGTGGTTACACAAATCTCATGACTTTTTTTTTGTACCACACCAACAAGCAACTATAATTGAACAATGAAGTTTACCTGAATGACTGACTGTATTATTAATGATACACTGTGATATTCTGCTTATTATCTTTCTGAAAAAACTCGCAATCCTACTCAGAGCTGCGCACTTCAGCTTTTGGAAAGTTTGTAAAAAGATGTTTGTAGGAATGTACAAAATGACTAAAATTTTTTTGGTTAAATGAATTAAAAAAATATTAAATATATTTTAGAATTACAAGTATATGAACAAACGTTTGTGCTTATTGAATATACCATTCCACATTTAGTCCCCTTTTCCTGTTAGAATAACCTCCACTTTTCTGGAAAGATGTTCCACTAGATTGTGTGCTTGTGGAGAACTGGACTGCTGGTACTGATGTAGGTGAGTTAAGGAGGTCTGGGTGAACTCAGCGTCCACATTAATCTCAAATGTGTTTAATAGTGTTGAGGTTAGAGCTCTATAGCGAGAGATCTTCCACTCCGACCCATACAAAGCATATCTTGATGGAGCTGGTTATGTGCACAGGGGTATTGTCATGCTGGAACAGGTTTGGGGGAAAATTCATGCTACTGCATCCAGAGACATCTTATTCAATTGTATTCCTCCAACTTTTTGTGGAAAACCACATATGGCTGGAAACTTTTTATTCCTGTAGCATAAAGTAATACCCTGTTTTCATGAGTCAGCAGAAATATAGCAAAATTAATTAATGATGATGGAGAGTGTGTGTAAGTGGCCAACGGTGAAAAGAAATCGAATTGTGTCTTCACGTTATGTCAGAATTGCAGTAAATACAAGATGAAATTGAAGCTTCTGCCTGATGTTCGTCTTTTGGAAATAAGTTGCTTCTCTAATCAGATATACTGATTAACTATTATAGCTCTAAAACAAAATGTGAATTAAGTAAAGGAATACATAATACCGATTGTTATGAGTTGATTGCACAGTGTGCTGTGGTTCTTTCAGCTGTGAAGTGTAAAAGATTTGAATTTCCATTGCTCTTCTTGTTGTTGTTGGTTTTTTTGGATGGGGGGTGGGGGGGGGGTGTTTGCTGGGGAATGGATGGGGGGTTTGCATTTACTTATTGGGTTATTTGGGTTTACTTATTCCAATTCCATCTTGATATCTTCCCAATCTGAAAGGATGAAAGAATCTCCAGATGGCGCACACACACTGACCCTTTCAGCTAATATTGGCAAAGTGTCGACAAATCATGTCCCAGTGACGTAACCTCATTTAATGCCATTTCAGCTCACTCTTAATACATGTTCTAGCATTAGACAAGTTGGAATATGTGCTTAGTTTCTGGAGGTATTGAGTCATATGTTAGCTGGCTAAATTAACCACAGACATCAGTTCACAGGAAGAAGGGTTCAAACTGACAGGTTTAAACCATATATTGCATGGGTGGCTGAGATGATTAAAAAAAATGGTGCAGTTATTGCAAAGTTTTCCTATACATCAAATGAGCCAAGTTGTCGTATACACATATACACATGTGCTATATTCTTTTTACTCATTGCCGTGAAGATGCAGAAAGCTGATTTCTGATTTCTGCATTTGTACTATGGATAAATTATATAGGCTGACCTTGGTCTCTCTAAGAACAACCTTGCTGTATTGGGTCACATTGTTCAGTTTTACAAGAATATAAAAGCCTGCATTACTGTCAAACCAATTACTGCATCTGTCAAAACCACATCAGGAGTAGCTGAACTCTGACTGCAGCTCATATTTCTATAACCCCCTTCCAGCTTTAAAAACAATTACATACAGTGTGTAGGATCTCGTTCTAGGAACCTAGAAAAAGCCACGTCTGCTGTTATCTTTAATCTCAGGATCGTTATGGAATATTAATCAAATAAATGAAGTAGGCTGAAGTTATGTCATTCCCACATAAAGTGTGCTAAGGATTTATGGATGCGCAATGTCTTTTTTTTTTCCAAGTTGCAATGCATTATCGTGATTTGACAGGCGAGTTGTTGGAAGAAAGGCTCAGAGCTTCCCATAAGTTTCCTGTCGCTGATAAGAACGGTAAACATGGTGTGTATGCTCGAAGCAGACACACCGAGCAGCACCTTCAGGAAGAGCTGCAGTGCTCTGTACAGCTTTTGTAATTTAAGGCAGAGGTCAATCCTGGGCTTTACAAAGTGAGGAAGCGCCTGTCAATTCATTAGTGCTTGTAATAGGAAAGCCATGAAGAGGACAAAGGTTCAGTATTTAGAGTCTATTTTATCATAAAAAATGACATTTACAGGTTCATAAAGACACGATTAGACACCGACACCAAGTCATCCATGATATACCATTACAACAAACGTTCACTTACCTCAAATAATATTTACTACAGCAAAAAGAAGAATCTCATAGACTAGTCATTATTTCATATGCTCCTAAACAATATTGATGAAGACATTATGCTAGCCATCTTCCCATCCTGCTATAACTATTTAATTGTAGCCTATGAGCTGAATGGTGAGCTGAATGGTGCAGTGTGGGCTAAATAAAATAAAGGAGATGTGTGCTGTCCCGCTGACCTGCAGAGCTCATATCCCTCCGCATTCCTGCACTCTGAACCGTAAACATCCTCATTTCAAAGCAGCAGGCAGGAAGTTTAAAAACCGTTTTAAATCTCCCCAAAATATCACACTTTGCTTGAAGAGATTCAGAAATGACGTTTTTGCAACGTGGGGCTTCTTTGGCTGTGAATCTGAAACGCTGCTTTTTTATTCACTGAAGTCTACTGTTTTACTTTTGTTGGAATAATATGAAATCGTGATATGATATTATAATGGATCATTCATAAATGGCCAAGTATTATTCCTAAGAGGAAATACATATTAGTTGATGTATATTTTTTTTCTTTGTCATATGAATGTTATATGTCATTTATTTTTCTGGAATAGGAGAATATGATATTTTTGGTAATGATTTTTGATATATGAATGGACCATGAGTAGTTTTCAGTGCTTTAAAGATTTTAAGTTACACTTCATGCAGGGTGATGGGGGAAAAAGATGAAGAGAAATTGTAAAATAAAAAAAAGATTAATATTAATAATAATAATAATAATAATTATTATTATTATTATTATTATTATTATTATAATAACTATTATTATTATTATTGATATTTATTTATGTATTTATTTATTTATGTGATTGTTTGTTTACTGTTTTTAAGCAACTATTATTACTATTTTATGGTCAGTCTAAAAGGAGGTGAGTGGCTGGAGGGTGTTGACATACAGGACAATGCTGTTGCACCTGCACCAGTCAGCCACTGAGCCTCTTGTTTCACGGCTGGTCCAGAAAAACAACAGCTTTCCTCTTCTCCTCTCCAAACTGCCAACAAAAAGATCTGCCTTTCAAAAAAACTATTCACCAAACAAGAGCTACACACTAAGGCTAATTACCTGATCTCACTGGATTTCACTGGATTTAAATCATATTCCAATCATATCCAAATCATATTATCTTCATATCTTCATATTTGGAGAGGAAGGTGTGTCCAGAGTTTTCCTCCAATGTTTATCCAAGACTTCGGCCGGCTTTAAGTTAAACGAAGAAACTGATACTCCTGGTTTGGTTCAAAAGAAAAGAGTCAGAGAGAGAGAGAGAGAGAGAGAGAGAGAGAGAGAGAGAGAGAGAGAGTGTGACGAAAGCGGAACCCAGGGCATAGTCAGAGCGCAGGTCTGTGGGCGAATAGGATGCGCCAAAACGCAAAGGGAAAACGCCGCATTAACTTTTTTGGAGGAAGCACGCAATTTGGAGTTTGAGGACTCAGGAGTCGTGAGTGGCTCAAATACATTCCGGGAGAACTTCTTTACCACCTTCATGACGCTTCAGTAGCTCAGCACGTTCAAAAGGCATGCTTTAAAGAGGACATAATTCCTAAATTACCAGGTATGGGCGCATGGAGAAGTGTGTCCCCGTGCAGGCTCGTGCCTTTTATCTCCATTGTAAACCTGTCCCGATTTGTGTTTAGTGTTGATGTTTTGGTTTGTTTTTGTTATGTTTCAGGAGCGATGGCATCTTACCACGGCTTAGAGGGTGACGCAATGGCCCTGATGGTGCACGACACGAACGCGGTGAAGACGGAGGAGTTCGTGAAAGACGAGCCGGTCCGGACCGAAGCGAGCTCGGAGAAAACGGACCCGTCCCAGAAGCCGCCGTACTCCTACGTGGCCCTCATCGCCATGGCCATCCGCGAGAGCTCGGAGAAACGCCTGACCCTGTCGGGCATCTACCAGTACATCATCAACAAGTTCCCCTTTTACGAGAAGAACAAAAAGGGCTGGCAGAACAGCATCCGCCACAACCTGAGCCTCAACGAGTGCTTCATCAAAGTGCCGCGCGAAGGCGGTGGGGAGCGCAAGGGGAATTACTGGACGCTGGACCCGGCGTGCGAGGACATGTTCGAGAAGGGGAATTACCGGCGCAGGCGGCGGATGAAGCGGCCGTTCAGGCCTCCTGCGGCACATTTCCAGCCCGGCAAGTCTCTGTTTGGCGCGGACGGTTACGGCTACCTGTCGCCTCCCAAATACATCCAGCCGAGCTTCATGAACAACGCCTGGCCGCTCGCTCAACCTCCTCCTCCGCCGCCTCCGCCGCCCATGTCGTCGTACGCGTCGTGCCAGATGGCGAGCGGCGACGTGAGCGCCATCAACATGAAAGGCCTTTCCACCGCGCCTTACAATCCGTACTCCCGCATGCAGGCCATGAGCCTTCCGAGCGTCATGAACTCGTACAACGGCGTGAGCCATCACCAACACCAGGCGCAGCAGCTAAGCGGAGCGCCGCCCGCGCCTTCGCCCGTACCGGGTAACAGTGCAGCGGGTCTCCAGTTCGCCTGCGCCGCGCGTCAGCCCAGCGACCTCTACTCGTACTGGGACCACGAAGCCAAGCATTCAGCTCTGCACTCTCGGATTGACATTTAGGCGAAAACAAAACATAAAACTGGAAACTGCTTGACCACTCAGTGTTGTGAACGTTTTCTAGGCCGCCTGGGAGGTCTTTTTATTATTTTTTTTACATTTCATTCCCTCTCCAGACGCACTGGGAATAGAAAGTGGGTAGCTCTGAAGAAAGCAAAAAAAAAGAGAAAACCCCCCTGGGTTGGATTATGTCTTTTAGAGCTTCAAATGATGCACACAGATGCACACAGATGTTGATTTATAACAATTGAAATGTTTGTGCAGATCTCCCTTATAGGGGTCTCACTTACGCTTTTATTTTTGAACATTTCCAGCTCAGAATAAACTCATTCTTTACTGAACCGCAACGAAAATTAATAAACTTTTACAGAGCCTGTCTGAGTCCAGATGAGCACAGTGTGGGTTCATTCAAGACAAACACAGGCCATAAGCCATCATGTTAAAAAGATCTCGGACTGTTTCAATTCATCCAGTGTTGATTTTTTGTTTTGTTTTAATGAAGCTAAGTGTCTTTCTATAATTAATGTGAGCCCTAAAGTAGCCCCAGTCTGTTGTTTACTCCATTCAATGTAGATTAGCCCTTTTAGAATACTGACATGATAGATCTTAGATAAAAATTGTGTTATAAAAAATTACCAGACGAGACCTCTTTTCGTTCATATATTTTTTATACTTTTTTTGAAATATTGCTGGGACCATGTTAAATCGGCACTTACTTTAAATAAAATACTTTGGTGATTTTTTTCTTTGTAGCTTAATAATATGAATTTGCAGAAATATTTAATAGCCACCAGGCCAGTCTTATTAAAAATAGTAATTTAATGTGTAACAATGAGACAAAAAAGACTAAGAAGGTTTGCATAAAAAAAAAATAATAAAATAATAATAATAATAATAATAATAATAATAATAATAATAATAATAATAATAAAAATTCTGGAAATTTGCAGATTGCTGTCAATCATTCAGTTTGTAAAATCTATTAGTAAAAAAATAATAATAATTGTTTTAATCGTTTGACCTTTCAGCCTAAACCGCCCTTGTTATACATTATAAATAAATAAATAAATTCGCATATATTAATAAAAGTTCATATTATAAAAAAATACGTGCATTGTTTTAAAATGTAAGATATTTAAAAATACACAATATACTTTGGTGAGGTTTTAATCTGTGATTAATCAATTTGAATTTCCTAAATTCATGAAGGAATCCTTTTAGTTTTGCTCTATGGTTATCTTTACAATCTAAACATGATACACACTTTCGGTTCTTTCGGCGTCGTTGAGAAATAATAAAAATCGGAGGATGTAAATAAAAAAAGGCTAAAATTTTAATGCTACAATTTGATGCTAAAACAATGCACATATAAATAAATTTGTCATATTTCTGGAGCAATAATTACATAATTGATTTGCCTGGCGGTTAATCGTGCAATAAATAGAAGACTTCAAGTAAAAATCATCTCCAAATGGGTTTATGCACTGACACTACTTATTTAGAAGCTATAGACTTAAAGGACACACTCCAAAACAAATCCAAATACAGGCCTTTAAATACGATCTGGACAAGAAAAGTTGTAGCGCATATCACAGAGATCCTATTGTATTCGTCCTGTACAGAATATTTCAGTGTAAAATAAATAAATAAAATAATGATATAGGCAAGGCATAACTAAGTGGCATTATAAGCAGGAAAATACGGTTATGAACTCTGGATAAAAGTAATTTCTACTTTAATTTGGAATAAGAATATGAAGAAAACGTGACAGGAATATGTAAAAAAAAAAAAAAAAAAGGATCATCAATAGGTTATTAACCCTTTATAAACTAAATGTTACTTGCAGTTTTGTTGTTCTATAACTTTTAGAATAATCTGCAATTATAAACTCACTTGGAAAAAAATATATATTATATATATAAGGGACAAACGAAAGAAAGAAAGAAAGAAAGAAAGAAAGAAAGAAAGAAAGAAAGAAAGAAAGAAAGAAAGAAAGACCCGGCATTTCAAAATTTCTCAAGGTCAACGTCAAAGTTCACTACTGGGTCCCTTATTTTCTAGTAAAAGAAAATCATTTGATTTTTTGAAGTCGTTTTA
This sequence comes from Silurus meridionalis, assembly GCF_014805685.1. Lineage (NCBI taxonomy): Eukaryota > Metazoa > Chordata > Actinopteri > Siluriformes > Siluridae > Silurus > Silurus meridionalis. The sequence continues at coordinate 3,805,615 of NC_060903.1, forward strand.
CATAAACAAAATGTCAGAGTTAAAACTGTAGAGTTTATATCTGAACCCCAATACAGGTTTTTGGGAGTTTTTTTCTATTTAGTTTTTTTTTTTAGGGATTTATGAATTGGATATTTATTCCTATAGTCACGTGTAGTCGCTTGACCTTATTCAGGTCAGAAGTTTGCTAATATGCCCTTTTTTTTTTTTCACCGTAATTACTTTTCACTTCTTTTGAAAGCAAAAATGATTCCACGGACAGTGTTTTTCCAAACAGAGAATCAAAACAAACATATTATCTTCTACATCTACAGACTACAGTGTCTTAAAGAAGATCTACTGTAAAGAAGTTCGTAGGAAAAAATACATTCAGATGTAAAAATGGCAAGAACTGTGGAATTTGTTTAAAAGTACATTGTGAATTTGTGTAAAAACAAACAAACAAAAGGTCCACGGTTATGTCTTGCTACTATATATTTATAGTTTCTTCAAATAGAGTGTTTTTTATCTTGAGTATCCCGAAATCAAAACTGCATATCAATATACCACTTCAAATGCGTCCTAAATATTAAAATTCCCAGAATTCCCAAAAATCAATCAATAATATACAACACGCGTTAGTCTGCTACTGCACTATATTATTCTATTATTATTATTATTATTATTATTATTATTATTTTATATAAAACTTTCCAATATTTATATTCAGTTTAGCAGAGTCGATTTATTTCCTTTCCTTTCCTTTCGGATTGGCATCGAATTATAATAGAGTTGAACTCTGCATCTTTCACCCAGACTCCATTGAAATGAAAGAATGAGGGTCATCAGTATTTACAGTCCAGTAAATACCTGGTCGGAATGCTGGCTTCTCCCTGGATTCTGTACGTCCGGGAATTGTTCACTATTGCTAGAGACAAAACTTTCCAAAATGTTTAAATCATACAGTTTGTACCAAATGCACAAATGTTGCTTATATAAGCAAAACAGTATGAGCTTAGGGTCATACTTAACCCCGAGCTAAACTGAGAGATACAGAATCATCACTGCACCAGGACAAACACTGGACATGTTTCTAAAAAAATAATATTTAAATTTTCTTATATTTATTATTATATGTACTTATAAATATTCAAATATAATGCATATAATTAAGTTACACACACAGTAACCTGATCAGTAATAAATTAGTAATTAATAAAAAGTTATCTTTAAATGTATTGAGTCTCGAATAAAATAAATAAAACATTTTTTTTACTATGATCCATGAAATATATTAGCAAAAATGTATTTAATAAAAGATTTTCTTCACCTCTTCTTCGACAGAACACTACCTTTTCCAGCTTTATTTGCCTCAAATCTATTTCCGATTAAAATAGTTTAATTCATATTTATTTGTTGTATTTTATTTTTAGACTAAAACAGCAGCTAGATCACACCTACTAATAATCTCGACCGAATCTACCCGTAATTTTGATCATTCGAAGGTTTTCTTTTCTGTTTTATTTGTAAAACAATATTGCGACCTCAGATGTTTGATAAAACCTACTGACTATTAGAGATTTTACAAATTTGCAGACTTGAAATCTTGTTGCAAAAACCTGCACAAACGGTCCACCTTTGAGCACTTCACCTCTCTCACCGCTAGTTGCCGCTAATCCTTGCAAATGCTGCAAACTGCACAATTTCCCGGGTTAATACCCATGAAAACGAAGGAAAAATAAATAAATACCATTTAATACAAAGTAAATAAACAATAAAGCAAAAAAGGGAGATAAAAATAAATATTGTTATGGGTTTCTTCTGGCTAGAAATGGCTACCAAAACAAAAATCGGATTTAATATACTTATACCTCATTTAAAAAAAATTCATGTCTTATTTGATCTCATTATTAAGCCTGCATAATTTATTTTGTGTCTTCTTTTGTTTATATTTATGTCTCTGTTTATTTATTCTGGAGTTTTGACATTATGATTACAGGGAAACTGTCAACTAAATATTTTTTGTTGAAACACATCCGATATATAAAATACCCCAATGAATATCGTAATGATTGATAAATGCATTTCATTTAAATAATCAAATTCAACTTCTGCAGGTTTTGGAGGTCGCAGATCTGTACAGCGTTGTGGCTTTTCCAGTATAAAACAAAAACAAAAACATAGCAATTGTGACTTTGCTAATTAGGTTTGAGCGCACAGGAATATCAGGTGTGTGTTACCTCATGCGTATTCGCTTAATAAGCAAAAATAAATTCCTAGACTAAACAGACTTACTACAGGTTTGCTTTCACACCTACATAAATACATAATATATAAAATATATATAAACATTTATTTTGTATTTTTTATATGGAACTTGGTTTAATGAAATTTTAGGGAAAATTCCGTTTAAAACGACGGTATAAATTTTAACAAATATAAAAAACGGTTAAAAAATATATATATATAAAATATATATATTTGGTTTTTTGCCTGGATTTTTTTATATGCCCGCAAACCAGAGCAAATTCAGACCCAAACCAGTATCTGCTGCATGTCATTAAAGACAATGATCAGTTATTTATTATTGTTTTTATCCATTATTATGTGCATGACAGCGGTGACAATAAAACAAAAGTTTAGTTTTAACTGAGTGAAAATGTGCATTTAGTGAGATCCGTTATTTATATATTTATTTTTTAGATCCAGCAGTGACCGCGGTGAGAAACTCGTCCTTGCAGTGAGCTGATATCTCCAGGCTTTTAGTCATTTCTAATGTCTCAATTTTATTTTTAATGTTTGTTTAAATACATAGAATCTTCTTCTTCTTCTTCTTCTTCTTCTTCTTCTTCTTCATTAATATTATTACTTGTTACCCAAGCGGTGATACTGTACTTAAAGATCTAATTGCCTAAAATCTTTGACTTATTACTGTTAAGAAATTATAGAAATAAACAGAACAAAGTGACCTCTATTCCAATTCCATTATTAATAAATACAAGCAGAGAATTTAAATTTATTCATCTGCCCCATTTGGGTTAAAGTGATTTCGTTACAAAATTCCCGTAACCTTTTTTCTTTTGGCACTTCAGGAACGCCAAGGTGTTCCCAAACATGTCAACTAATGGAAATCCATGGAATCAAATCCACGTGTCTATGGGTTTAAGAGAAACTGCAAACAATCTCACTATGGTAAGGGGAAAATGTTTTCATTGGCATATGATTCGAAGAACTGAAACGAAGTACATTTTACAGTAACCAAAACAGTGTACAGTTTGTCTCTAACCAGGACAAAGTGACTTCATGAATGAAACATTTGATCATATAAAACAATACTCAATAATATATGTATGTAGACGTGTTTCTCAACATCCCTACAACTGACCATTTTTGCATACAGGTTTCAGCCAGCATGATTGATTTCCCTATCCACCTGATATCACCAGGAATTATGATGGAGTTCCTTACAATGAATGAAACTTTTGTTATCTTTGCTGGATGCTGCTCAATGGGTCACACATCAGCTCTGACCACTGGAAATCTAACATCTACACAATGTTGCTGAATGCAGTAAGCATCAAGAAGTCTAAAACATTGCATTTCCTGCATTTTTTTATTTAGACACAAGTCGAGAAGTGAACATCTAAGTGTTAAGGTTTTCCATACTGACAGATGTTGCACTAGAATTTGAACTCACAGCCTTCTGATTACACCAATGAACTCTAATAGTAAGTAAATGCCACGTTAATGACCACTTCAACTATTGCTTGTACTGTAAAATGATGGGGGGAAATTTGGGCAAATCTGGCTTGCAGGACACAGCTATCATTCAGTGTTGAAGTGACTACATGTTTACAGCTGGGCTGCTTTAGGTATTAAAAGTCTGCACTGGAATTTATTACATTTCAGCCATTTCCTGACCACTTTTCCAATTGCTGTTAAAACTTAAAATGCAGCTGCTTACTGTTGCACCTCATACATTTGGTATCACCTTATAATCACACTCTTGATATTATAATCACACTCTTGATGTTATAATCACACTCTTGATGTTATAATCACACTCTTGATGTTATAATTATACTCTTCCAAATGAGGATGGGTTCCCTTTTTGAGTCTGGTTCCTCTCAAGGTTTCTTCCTCATGACATCTAAGGGAGTTTTGCTCTTAAGCGATAAATACACACCATTCACCTTGACTGTTGATTTCTGTAAAGCTGCTTTGAGACAATGTCTGTTGTGAAAAGTGCTATACAAATAAACTGGCTTGACCTTATTAGCCCCTTATGTGTCAGAACTTAATTGTATTTGACCCATTTTGTCTGCTATTCAAAAAAAATATAAAAATTACCCCTCTTCTGCTGTTACCTTTTACGTATAAATAAAAGGGGGAAAATGTTTTGTTACAGTTATTGTGCTGTGCAAACTTAATTGCTAGAAGCAGAAGAACCTGTTTGTCAGTCCATCCACTTCTCCTTTTCTGAATAACATTTGCAAGCTAAAATGGAGGTGTTGCAAAAAAGAGGAACTCAAGATTTTTTTAGGTGAAGCCTTTTTGACGTTTTGAATTTTTTCTTACCTTTCCTTTTGATTCAATCCTGCAATAAAAACTTTTAGTGCACCAACGAGTGTGGTATAGTATTCCCTCCTTTACTGGCTTGTGGTTAAGAAATATTGACATATCACATACAACGAGTTAATGAGTTTGGTATAAAGTAATATTGAAATTTGAATGAAACAAGATGGATACGGGTAAACTCAAAATGCTAAACAAAAATTTGTGGATATTTCATTTTGTAATAATATCGTGCAGTGGTTTTCTCTGGAAGCTTACTGAGATCATTTTGGTCCCAATGAGAACTAAAAGCGTGTGTGTGGTGTTTGTTTGCGCAAACATATTGCATATTTTTCATATTGTCATTTTTTCATTCTATATTATGTATTATAAAAAGACTCATAATGTCACAATGTACTCTTAATAAACAGCGTCATAATGACACCTAGTTCAGTTACAATTCATTCTAGTTCAGAAACAAGACACAAAAAGACATAAAAGAAATGACTGAACAATTTGTTCATATCAAAACTTCTTGTTTATTTTGCGTGATAATCTGTATCTGTATCATCTATATGCAGTGTTCAGACAAATTATAAAGGTTTAGTGAAAACCAGTTACTTTGCATGTTTATGTGGCCATATTTACAAGTGTAGCCACTAGAGGGAGACATTGTCTGACTATTTCAATTTTAACATAACGCCATTCTATTACCTACAATATGGTGTCCCAGGCAGTTGGGTTGAAAGAGGCAGATGTAGAGGACAGGGGGGTGTGGAGACGGATGATCTGCTGTGGCGACCCCTAATGGGAGGAGCCGAAAGAAGAAGAAGAAGGTGGTGTCCCAGTGATATGAGTACATTAACAAGATTTTACTCCCCACACTTTTTATAATAGCATTGCGCTGTTTTGTTACTTTTCTAATATCTGGACACTTTGTTGGGCATAAATGTTAAGCATGCCACTGTCTGTTTGTGTGTGTATGTTAAACATTACTTGTTCTAACTCCTGATGGACTCCTGTCTCTCCCCCTTTCCCTTTCCTGTGCTACTTCTCTATAACTCATTTCCAATTGTATCTTCTCTGGGTCTCCTCCCTCTCCACTACTCTGATAACCCTGCTGGTTGGTGGGTGAGAACTCTCTAAATATGGGTGGGGTCTTGGCCCTGATGACCTTGTCAAAGTAGGCAAGATCAGCAACGTATTTCCCCATTGGAGACAGCGAGACGATGGGTGGGAACTCGTAGCCCCAAAGAATCTCTTCCGGCAGGTAGGACGTGCGCACTTGGCACATGGCAGAAGTTGGCTCGACCGTGGAACTCATCATGACCAAGAGCTCGAAATCAGACAGCCCTGGCTCAGTCCATCCAACACCTGAGATGCGGAGGGAAAGAGAGCAACAGAAAGAGAAAGATAGAGATGGGTATGGTGATGGCGCAAATGATTTCAGGCTAGGCTAGTCAAATAAAAAGTTTCAGTGTTTGAGAATGTGCAAAAAATACTGCTGCCGATTTTTTATGCAAATGATTTGCAAATATTGAGGCAAATTTAAGCAAAAAATGATGAGTTACGTTAAATTCTGAAGAAGGCACAATTACATAATCCAAAGTGCTTCAGGAAAACAGATGAAGGCCAAAACATACACTAACGTAAAATAAAATATTTTGTGAACACCACCTGTTTAGTGCAAAAAATATAGCAAAATCAAATATGTTATAATATACTGAAAAAAATAAGACATTGATTCTTAATGCCATTCTGTCGTTGTCAGTTTACAGTTACAGTGGTAAGTGTACCCTTGGCAGCCCACGCTCGGAGAGGGCTGTCGTTGTCGATAGTGTGGTAGAAGGTGAGAGGGAGGATTAGGAAGGGACTCTCGCTGGCTGTGTCCACGCTGAATGGGACATTCTTCTGGTCTAGGCGCACTGTCTCACCCTCTTTAGGTGCACACCGCTGGAGCAGCTTTCCAGTGACCTGTACAGTTTTACAGTATAGAAATGATTTCCTCATCATAGCATGTATCGGTTGCCATAGTTGTTGTAAAACACATTAGAGAAATGATTCTCTCATCAGTCAGGATGCATCCAATCACACTGATATTTTCACATCCTGTAATTGGATGGTTGGAGAGCATGCTGGTCAGACCTCGCAAACCGTATCTGTAGCAAACTGCACAAGTCCAAATATATCCATGTGGGTTTAAGAGATGTTTTTTTTTATTCCAAGATGGCTGTGGAATTCTGTCGTAGATATACTTACAAGGATATTTACAACACAGACTTTTTAAGAAATGCTGAAGAACTTATTTTCTCTCATATCATTTCAATCACCACATCTTCTACAAAGAAATAGGGTGGGAAGTATCTGGTTTGAGAAATATATATTTAAATTATATGTTGAATAGATTTTTTCATCCACATTTCGGGGACCCAATATGATTTAATATAGGCAACACAAACCCCTCCTCTAGTTAGTTACCTGGCAGCCCAAAAGTAGGCTCTTGCGCATGTTGGCCACCCGTATCATTAGACATGACTGCCCGTTGTGATTGGCAATTACGGCATGCTGGCTGAAACGCACCGTCTCCCCACGTTTCTTGGGACGAGCAACCTAAAAGTTAGTGCGTCAAACTGTAAGAAAGAAAGATTCCTCCAATACCTTTTAGCCAATATACACTATTAATATATGCTATGTGTAGTGGCCAATATTGTATGAATGTTGCCCAGATGGAGCACCTTGGCTAGAAAGGTTCCTGTGATGAAGATCTCCATGCCGGTGGTAATGAGAAGCTGGATGACGAGAAGTACAATGCCAGAAGGACACTCTTCTGTGATGCATCTGAAACCATAGCCAATGGTAGTCTGTGTCTCCAGGGAGAACAGAAAAGCTCCTGTTAGTGTCTGCATCTGCATCACACACAATGTGTGGTTTGCTGGAGGATCGAACTCTGAAGATGAAGAGAATGAACACACAAAAACACATCAGATTTACTTTGGTCTGACCTGTGTCTTCACTCTGGTTATAAATGCTTCTTCTTTGCCTCCTAAACATTACTATCATCTTTACAGACCTTCGTAATTTTCTTTCCTTTCAGCCATCATGATTTACACCTACATTAAATATGTTTATTGTAAAACTGAATGAGTGTAAAATTAGGCTACTTACCCAGCAGGTCTCCATGCACAAGAGCCAGCAGGTACCACAGCAGGCCAAAGGCAAACCAGGTACCCACAAAAGTGGCGCTGAACATGAGCAGCTTGTATCGCCACTGCATGTCCACACAGGTCGTCCATGGGTCACGGAGGTAGAGTGCATGCTGCCCACTCACATGTTCCACACGCACATTGCTACGTCCATCTTTGGACATGAGGCGCCGACGGAGGCGTAGTGCTTCGATCTCGCATCCTGTCCCTCCGAGTAGTGGTTTCAGGGCATCTGTCTGTGTCTGTGAGTGGCATACCTTCTGCCCATGGAGTGTTGATGTCATCTAAAAAAAAACAATCGGTTAAAATCTTTCAAAAAATTCATGACTATGGATGATCCGCTGTGGTGACTCCTAATGGGAGAAGCCGAAAGAAAGTTTGATATGTATTAAATTATTTCCAATAGTTTTGTTATATATTTATATATAACAACTATTATTTCCAATAGTTAACGTTTCATAGCATTTTTCTTGGGCGTACTGCTTTAAGGAGCAGCTCAACTTACTGCAAGTTCAGGTTAGTTCAGAAGATTCTATCCAATCAGATTTTAGCTGTCCCATCAGGTGCTGCCAGGGTCCAGTGGTAGACAAAGTACACAAACCATATACAGTAGTTGAGTTAAAATAGAGGTACACAAGGTAAAATATTACCCCAGTAAAAATAAAATTGCTCTCTTTAAACTTTTATTTAAGTAAAAGTACAACAGTATTTGCCGTTAAATGTACTTGAGCATTCAAAGTACTATGATTTATTATGGATATAATGTTCCAATGATCATTTTTGTCACAAGACTCTTCGCTTAATCAACTTAGTTCATGTGAAAAGACTCTAATGTGACTCTCAGCATATTGATCGATTAATAGAATGATATTAATGAGTCAAACACTGATTGGCATCATTTATTCTTTTCAAAATATTTTATTTGCTGTTGAACTTATCTACTTGTAAATAAAAATAAATGACTAATTTTCCAAAATGTATATGAGAAAAATGTAAGATATTTGAATTTAAATTGTTGTGAAGTTCAAGAAAAAGTCTTCCCAAATAGATTCAGTAAAGTACAGATGCACAAAAAAGGCTACCTAAGTAACAAATTACATTTACTTCTTTACTGTCCAACACTGCCAGGGTCAAAGTTATCTAGCTGCCGTAAAGCCTTCACAGTGTTTTTTTAGTGTAAATTTCATGTTGCTTGAAGCTGTTGCTTTAACCAATCAGATATTTTCACATCCCTTTGATTGGATGGTCAGAGGCCGCTTTTTATTATATTTGAAATAGCAAACCGCATCTAGAGCAAACTGCACAAGCTCAAATATATTCATGTGGATTTAATAGCTGTTCTTTTTTATTCTATAATGGCTGACAGAGGACAGGAAATAGATTTTTTACAAGACGGACTGTTTGAGAAAAGCTGGACATTGTAAGGAAAAGTTGGCCAAAAGAGAGTTCAAAACAGTTGATAAGCTTTTTCATGAGCCCTTTTTGCGTTTTTTATTTTTTGTACAATTTTTTTTGTATAAATAAAAAAGTTTTATTTAGCCACAAGAAGTAAAAGCACCTGGCGAACTGAGTTAACTGATAAATTAAAACAGGAACGAGTATTGCTTTACACAAGAGCCACCTTAAACACACAATGAGGCTACTTGTTGTACCAAAGAAAGAAAAGCATGAAAAGGAGGCATTAAATGACCAAGAAAAGTCACTTTCTCCAAATTCCCAGGCTATTCACCCATCTTTTCTTTCCATTTGTACAGGTCCTCCTGCTGCTTCTTACCATACAACCCTTTCCTCTCAGCTGTTCTCTTATCCTCTGTGCTCCACTTATTTTATTAAGCCTCTGTGTGGTGGTGTGTTTTGAGAGTGATTGATACAAGAAGGATTGGTGCAAACACTCGTAAATTTTCAAAAGCATTTGTAAAGTGTTTGTGGTCTCTTATAACAAACGTTGTAATTACACCACAATTTCCAGGCATTAAAATCTCAGCTGAAAAAAACAGATTCTTCCATAAACTTGCAAAACTGCACACTGACTGGTGAAATTTTGCCTTGGAAATACCTTGGAAATGTTAAGGTCAAAGAAAGGCCAGGCAAAATCAACCGCTCAGATCCCGTGACACAAGCATAGTCAACTAACTCTCACATCCAGAATAAATTCCACATTAAAACACATACACTCAGTACAGGAATGTTCACATCTAGCCCTCTAATCAAGCCCTAATAATTAAAACTGTCAGTCTTTTGTCATTACATAAACTAATGTTGGCAATTCTTGTGCAGTTATGTAATGTTGAGGATTTATAATTAGAGTAGTTACTATAGGAGGAGATTCATTTATTTCGTTTTATCTCTTTTACACTCTGTCAACTATCAATCTGTACAATGGTTTTGTTTACCAAATGTGATATAGGGATATAACGCTTTCCACTCTGATCCCACAAATCCAGACGTTCTAATGAATGAGGAATCTCTCTGCACTTTCTTCAGTTACAGGATCACAGTTTATGCCACCTCTTCAGATCTTTGCCATCCCTTTCTTTCTAGCACTTTCATTCCTGGTCAGCTCTTTCTTGCTCTCTTGCTCTGATACAATGGATTGCATTGTTGAAGGCACTGATGAAAAGAACAACAGATCAACAACAAACATATTTTTGTGGTCTGTGCGTGAGCAAAACACAAACTCAACCAGGCAGATACAGAGACAGGGAAACTGAGAGAAAAAGGAGAGGGTTGAAGAAGACATGACCAAAAAGTCAAAAGGCTTTCATTAGTATTCAAAGTGGATAATAATCCCCCCTAGGCTAAGCTCAAAAGATCCCTCTCTTCAGCATCCCTTTTGCCATCAAATCTCTCTCTTGCTCTCTCTGCTAGCCAGGTTAGCTCTAGAGCCCACACTGTTTTTGGCAAGTGTGAATGGAAACTGCTTCCTAGAAAGACCAGCTTTTTTGTCATTACTGAAGACATTCAAACTATTAACAAATTTGTAACAGTTCTTGCCTACTTGGTTTACATAAGACCATTAGTTTGTCTTGTGCAAAAGAAAGAGTGATTACTCTTAATTTAGTTAGCTAGTGCTACTACAACTGTGCTAGTTAGTGCTACTATAACTACTGCGTAAAACTCATATTATGGCAAAAATCGTTTAATTAATTAAAGAGAAAAAAAGTCCCATAATTACTTTCAGTCAATACAAGAAATTTCAAAACCAAGAGCTACCTCTGCTGCAGAATATACATTTATTAGAATTACAAGCCACCAGAAATCACCAATTTACATAAATGCTTCTCGGAGTTCAATTGGCAAACATTTTAACATCTATTGCTCAGAGGAGACTGTGTGCGTAAGGAGTTATTGGTCAATTTGCGGCAGAGAAACCATTACTTTGGAAGAACATCAAGCAAAAGAGACTTGCTTGGACCGGAAAAAAACACACCTCGAGGTTATGTAAGAGCTACTTGTTCAAGAGAATGATTTAGTGCTGCATCCGATGACCTGGCCTCCACAATCACCTGAGATGGATTGGGATGAGTTTGACTGGAAAGGGCTGGAAAAGCAGCCAACAAGCACTCAACACCTTTGGGAAATTTTTAAGACTGTTGGAAATCCAGTCCAGGTGAATACCTCATGAGGTTAACTGAGAGAATTGCAAAAGTTTGCAAAGCTGTTATTAAACCAAAAGGTGGCTAATTAGAAGAATTTAAAATATAAAACATATTCTGTTGTTTAACACGTTTTTGTTTACAAAAACAATCAATAATAATGTATGTATACGGTTAGGAAAATTAAGCAACATGTAAGAGTGTGTTTGAGCTGTACCTTGTGGGTGTTATATTTGGAGTCGGTGGACACCGGCAGAAACGACCATCCAGCATCCAGTGGCGCTTCAGCAACTCGCGCTCGTTACTTCATACCATACCGCGTTACACGCACAGTTACACACAGTTACACACAGTTACAACCACAAACAGCGGTACAATCAGAGATGAAGCAGCTTCCGATCATGAGGAAGAGCATTAAAGCAGCTCTCCCTTCCTAATATCCTCCCTCCCCTCTCTCTCTCTCGCTCGCTCTTCCCCCTCTCTCTCTCTCTCTCTCTCTCTCTCTCTCTCTCTCTCTCTCTCTCTCTCTTTCTCTTTCGGTATTGTGTGTCAGTTTATCTGCGATCAGCCAAGCAACTCATTTGTACAATCACACACTCTGTATCACATATTCAGCTCACACACACACACACACACACACACACACACACACACACACACACACACACACACTGCTGAAGGGACACATTTTATTTGTGTACAATCAACAACCAAATCAATATCACAACAATCAAAACATTGTACTACAGCCTGCTGAGCTCTCTAAGTAGCAGAGGAATGGATGAGATGATGATGCATGAGCAAATGGTTTTAATTGAGACTGCAAAATATTTCTGATGTGTGTGTGTGTGTTATGTGCTGTGTGTGCTGTGTCCATGTACATGAATATAATTTTATAATACATTTGTTTTTATTCCTAATTCTGAAATCATATTCTGTCTGTTGGAAATGTTTGGAGGGTTTTCTTGAAAATGTGTTTAGCTTATTTTGCTCAGTTGTTGAACATAAAACCCACAGTAGTTGTTGAATATGATATTTAGTGATGCATGGCTTTTTATCATGTAGAATATCATATAGTTTTAATCTCACTTGACCATTCAGGTCAGTGCTCAGGTGAACATTATGAAGACGGACGAGAGAGACTTGTGGTCTTTGTTTTTCTTCTTTTGTATTTATACATTGTGTTGTGTAGATACTATATACTGTATTATGTTATACTTTATTATTATTATTATTATTATTATTTTTTTTTTTTTTAATTTTATTTTTATATTTTTTTGCTGCTGTAACAGAGAGATTTCCCCACTATGGGACGAATAAAGGTATATCTTATCTTATCTTATGCTAAATATAATTTCTTCTCCACTTCTATTAAATGCTTTTATATTTTACCAGATCAAATCTCCAAGTCTGGCTATGCTTCTTTTTTCCCCTAGTTTTCCTGACTCAGAAGGCCTAAGCAGAGGTGCAAACATGAGATATGCAGTGTATGCGATACGTTGGAACTTGAAATTGGAACATGAACTCAAACACACACTCAAATATATCAATTTGTATACATCCACACCTATAACACCACCCAACCCAACTGCTACTATACAGAAGGGTATATGTTTACAAGTACCCTTTTAATTTACACTCTATTTCTCTTATATTTGCACACTGTACAAAGCACAATGATAAGAATGTATACTGATCAGCGCTATTTTATGTATTTTATGTATCTGTTCTGTACTGTTTTGTATTGTATTGTCTTGCACTGTTTGTACTGTCTTTTGTCTTGCACTGTTTGTACTGGGTTGCACACGATGTACTTTATGTAACTAGGACAAGTTACTTTAAGTCCTCAGCTCTGCGTTGTGTTATGTAGCTCTATGTTGTTCTTTGTAGCAACAGGGTCCTGGAAAAACATTGTTTCATTTCATTGTGTATTGTGTCAGCTACAGTATATATGGTGGAAATTACAATAAAAAGCTTATTGACTTGACTTGCAGTGCATTCTTGTATTTACCCCTTTTTCTTGTATACCCCTCAGCAAATGTGCAAATAGCACCCCTGGGCCAATGAAGCCATGTTAAATATACACAAACTCTAAAACTGTATCAATACTCTAAATAACCATTAGGTGGCGGTCTAAACTGGTTTCCTCTCAGTTGCTCCCATCTTGGCAGGCCACATGAAAAACCAAATCCTATAAACACGCCTTCATACAAAATGGTACTTTAAGACACTGACTCTTTAGAGCACTAGGCAACATGACACTCGTGCAGTTTTCCCAGACGTTTTTTAAACTACTCCTTGATACTCTTCCCAACCTCATTTCCCAGAACAGAACATTTAAAACAGAACTACACAAAAGCAACACAATCTGTGCAACACAAAGCCTGCTTAAGCACAGTGTTTGAGCAGATGATATGTCTAAAATGCAATACGAAAGCCTCCGGATATCCTTTTCGCTATATATAAGGGTCTCTGTATTATTTTTTCATCACAATATTTACTTCTGGTCCCACATTTGCTTACTGCAATGTCTATTTTTGACTCTGTTTCAAGAATAAATAAGCTCTACCTCACAGACTCCTATATGAATTACAGAAAACATCTTTTTATTGGTCTGTCGTTCATTATCATTGCTAGATATGTTGCAATTTATTTGAACCTCAGCACCTACATTTCATTCTCTCACACTAAAACTACTGTTAAACAAGATTCAGTATAAAACTCTCCATTACGTCAAGTAAATCTTTTCCACCAGGGGGCAGTGTTACACTACAAGTTGTACTAACGTTACATAGTAATTAAAAATCAATTAAAAAAACAGTACTTTGTATTTTATATACTGTACACATTTTACACATGAACCAAAAAGGCTCCATTTCCCAACAGGGAACTATAAAATTATGGCACATGCTCTAAAAAAATGCTTTACAACTGCTTTCCAAATGCATCTAGGCAATAAAACAAATAAAACTCCACACCTCCACACATTTCTAATGAAGGGTTTTTGTGTATTAGCTGTAACTTGTTTTCAAAAGCTGACTAGAGATCCCTTAGAAATAACAGGGATGCAAATTATATACATTTCATCTATAGCTTTCTGTCTTCAAGGGTGGAAACATTTTTGGCTAAACATACACATAACTCCCCATTGTGTTTGCCTTGGACAGTCTCCAGTCAGTCTCAGGACATGGCTTCTATACATAAAACAGCCAAGTTATTTTACACTTAATTTGAGTAAATATAGATGTGAGGGCTACAGTACTTTTTATACATTAAAGATTATAAAAAATGAACAGTGTGAGATGTAATATCTACATGCTTTTTTTCCTTTAATACCTGCATGTTTTTTCCATAATTAAAGGCTCATATTATAAAGGCATAGTTATGAATTAACATGGTCCTCAGTTATAACTTCCTCTTTGTGTGGCAGATCATTATTGGTATGATTCATTAAGTATTTGGCAAAATGGTATAATTTACTTCTTTAATAGTAGTATTCTCATCTCAGAGTGTCCAAGGCCAGGAAAAGACTTCATTATTCAGTGCAAAATAAGTGAAGGTATTAACAAATTTAACATTGAAAAGAATAACAAGAAGAGCAAAACAAATGCAAAACATTCATGCAACACCAAACAATCTGGTTTGGGTTATGCAAAATAATGTGCATATTATATTACTATTATACATATTAAATCACTTTAGGATTTGTTCAATTAAAAAAGTAAGATAACTAAAGTCAAGCATAATGCAGAATCAGCGGAAGCTTCATTTATCGATGCATTGAAAAAAACTGCGGCTTGAAAGTTGAAAAGTGGGAAATTGAATTGATATAGGAGGAAGTAGTCTCTTTTTTTGCTTAAATAAAACACACACTACAGACCACAAAAATCAATAAAATGGAAACAAAAAGCAAACTAAAAAGTTGTATTCTGTTTGTGTGGCCCAGTTTTAAATGATCCACGACCCAGTGGTTGAGGACCCCAGTTTTAATAAACTGCAGGGTGGTTACAGTAACTCTACATAACTCTGTTATGTTAAACCATCATTATACCATCATGCTATTCAATATTTTCCTTTAACAGCATGTCATCATCCTATTTCCTATACACTTTTGGTTGATGATAAATCAATATACAATTTATTACTTACAGTTGCTAACTATTGTCATCACACACATTATGATTTACACACATTATTATTATTATTATTTTTTTTACAAAACTAGGTCTGTTACAAAGCAAATGAAATACTATTGTACAAATAATTAATTAAATGAACAAAATAGAACTTTTTGTATAGATTTCTCAGTCAGGTAGTTATCAGTCATTAAATTGATCAGTCATGATCCAAACTAAGACTTGTCTTGCTGTCACATGTCCAGGCAACAGTTTTAAACAAGGAAATGAAAAAAGCAAATCAATAAGAATGTGGTTATCCGCATACAAATTTGCTGAACAAACCTCAATCTCAAAGCAAACCTTATGGGTCAGCTCAGCACCATGTCTCGTGTCCGAAGTGCAGAATCAGTTATTACTGTGAGAGAGCTGACGGTTCGGGAAAAGGAATACCACTCAGGATAAGACCAGTTCTAAATAAAATAGTTGATTTTTGAGTGATCAGTGATAAAGTCGCAAACTACCAGGCACACACACACACCCTGGCACACCCTCTCGCTCCTCTTTATATGCTCCCCCTGATCACTGCAAGAGAGAGAACATTAATTAGTCAGAATTACCCTCAGGTGTGTCGTTCCCCTACCTTCCTGCTCCCGGCCTCGCCCTCTATTTACAAACCGGCGCTCGGCCACGCCCAAGCTGCCACATACCCCCACTGTTCGACTGAGGCCGGTAGCCGTCCGGCCCACTACCAACTCCCACCCTGGCGTGAGAGAAAGTCGGCTACGACCGCCTGCGCCCCAGTCTGTGGATTACCTCGAATTTAAACGGCTGGCTCAAGGGCCAGATACCACCGTGCGTTGCATCTTTCATGCGATGGGGCCACTGGAGCAGGGCGTGGTCCAAACAGAGGGTGAAGGCCCGTCCCAACAGATAATATCAGAGGGTGAGGACCACCCACTTGATGGTCAGACACTCCTTCTCTATGGTGCTGTACTGGCTTTCTTCCACCGACAATTTACGGATGATGTACAACACCGGGCGCTCTTCCCCCTCCACCACCTGGGACAACATGGTCCCCAACTCCCTGTCCGATGCATCCATCTGTAACATAAAGGGAAGAGAAAAGTTAGGAGCATGTAAAAGCGGACCACCGCAGAATGCAGCTTCAACTCGCAAAAAAGCCTGTTGGCACGACTCTGTCCACTGGACCGGATCTGGCGTCCCCTTTTTAGTGAGATTCGTCAGCGGGCTGGTGACGTCTGAATACATAGGGCCAAACCCAGCCAGCCCCAGGAACTGTCTAACCTCCTTTTTAGTCTTGGGTCTAAGACAGGTTGTAATCGCTGCCATCTTATCAATTTGGGGATGCACCTGCCCATGACCCAAGTGGAAAACCAGATACCGTACTTTCACCCGCTCAATCGCACACTTCCCTGGGTTTGCCGTGAGCCCTGCCCACCTCAAGGTTCTCAGGACCGCTTCAAGGTGTTGCAAATGCCGCTGCCAGTCATTGCTATATATGATTATGTCATCCAAGTAGGCAGCGGCATATCCATTATGGGACCGGAGAATTCTATCCATGAGACGTTGAAACATCGCTGGGGCCGTGAACAAACCGAACGGAAGTGTAACGAACTGGTGTAAACTGAACGGAGTGGAAAAAGCCGTCTTTTCCCGAGACATTGGCGTCAAGGGGATCTGCCAATATCCTTTGCTTAAAATCCAGGGCCGAATAAAAGCGAGCTGCACCCAACCGATCAAGCAGCTCATCGATGCGAGGCATTGGATAAGTGTCGAATTTAGACAAAGCGTTGACTTTGTGATAGTCCACACAGAATCGGCTTAACCCATCACTCTTGGGCACCAAGACCACCAGGCTGCTCCAATCACTGTGGGACTCTTCAACTACCCCCATGTCAAGCATCGCCTTGAGTTCATCCAAAACCACGTTTTTTTTTTTTTTGTGTTCGGGTAGCCGGTATGAGCGACTACCATTATACCGGGAGATGTCTCAATATAGTGTTCTATGAGGTTTGTCCACCCAGGTAGGGGGGTAACACATACGCAAACTCTTGTTGCAACTCCTCTACCTGTGCTCTTTGCGATGGCGAGAGGTGGTCTCCACAGGAGACCGAGGCGGATTCTGATGTGGATTTTGGTCTTACCTCCGGCCCCAGCTCCTCCCTCTTAGGAACCACCATTGCTAGCGCCAAAGGCACCTCCTCCCTCCATGGTTTCAGGAGGTTGAGCTGGTACACCTGAAGTGCATCGCCTCTATCTGTGAGCCGCACCTCATTGTCAATGTCTCCCACCCACCGTGTAATATTATTATAAAATAATAATTCAAAGGAGGAAAACCCTGTGGACGCTTGCGGGACCTCTTGTACTGCAAATAACAGGGGCTCAAGCCGATTATCCCAGTTCCGTGCATCCCAACGTACGAACGTCCGGATTATAGTTATGAGGGTTCAGTTGAATCACTCCACTAAGCCATCAGTTTGACTGTGGTATACGCTGGTGCGGATCGACTTAATCCCTAATAACCCGTACATTTAGCGTAGTGTTCGTGACATGAAAACCGTGCCCTGTTCAGTCAGGATCTCTTTCGGGATCCTAACTGCGTGCAGAGATGCTGCAGAGGGGCACTTCTTCCGGATATCGCAATGCGTAATCTACTAGAACCAACGCAAAGCAAAGTCCGTGTGCTGTCCGCTCTAATGGTCCGATGAGGTCCATGCCAATTCTTTCAAAGGAGACCCCGATTAAGGGTAGAGGGCCAGCTGACATTCCCGACATGCCGCACACCATCTACGCACATCATCGCGAATGTGTTTCCTCTCCGGTTTGAGTGTCCTGCATTACTTTATATAATTTATCCTTAATAACAGCAAAGTAGGGATAGGAAAGCGTGCTATTTGGCTGGACGTGCTGACCATCGATTACTCTCACCTGGTCCAGGGCATGTCGGAGGGTTTTGTCTCGCGACTGAACCGATGGCTCAAGGCGAGCTGGGCTTCCACCGAAAGGAGCGGCAGAAAGCGGAGGGCTCGCTCCGAGCCCGCCCATTTCCAGGTGCTGGCCACGCACCCAAACAGCTTCAGGAATGGTTTGGCATCATCCTGCAGGCCCATCTTGTTTAGTGGGACACTAGGCGCAGGTGTTGGGGCTGCTCGTACTGCCACAGTACATTTTAAATAGATGAATGGATCAATAGATTGATGAAAGGCTGGAAGAATCAAACCTCTAAAGCAAGAGTCTTTAACTGAAAATTCATGAGGTCCAGTTAATGAACCCTCCTTGCCAGCTGAGGTCCGGACAATTAGATACCTAAAAACATGAATTGATGATGTTTGCCAGACTAAATAAATTAATGAAGACAACATTTTTATTGGACACATTAAAAATGAATACATAAAAGGAAAAGGAAAAGTGCTTTGTTTCTGCTGAACCGAGATTCCAGATCATAAGTAATGAACGCATACCTCACTGGTTAAAAAAACAGAAAACAAACATTGACAAAATACCGAAAGCAATATCATTCAGAAACACAAACACTAACTTTCCGTATTTTTGAGAACGCCATTGTTTTTTACTCACTGAAAGTTTCATCTTTTGCACATTTCTCGCTGCTGTCTTCACTGCACGCTCAACTGCAAGTCTGATCATAGAAACAGTGAGCATAGTAACTGTAGTAGTGACCCCTTGGCATCGTAGGACCCAAACAGCTCTACTGAGCCCACCTTGATGTGCCTGATACAAATTTGGATTTATTAGAAAATAGCGTTTGGCATATATTAATTTGATTATGTGAAAAGGCTTTGCGGTCCGACCGGGGCATTTTGCGGTCCAGATTCGGACCGGAGTCCTCCAGTTGGCGACCCCTGCTCTAAAGGGAACTTAAAGTGTTAAAGCAGCAAGAACACTGAATATCTCAAATTGGTGAAATACATATTATTAGAGGAGTCTAATATAATAAGCAGATAAATAATTACACATTTGCAAAAAAAAAAGGATAATGGTTGGTTTTACAAATGAATAATATAAGATGTTATGGCCGTTATAAAGTCTAATAGCTATAGATCGGAAAACCTGAACCCTTGAAGTGGTGTTTGTTCTTCACTGACACCTTCAATAGAAAGAAGGGATAGGGGATGGTGACTGATATATTCAATATTTCTAATGTTAAGCTGTTATTGACTCAGCTTGCACCATTCAATGCTGGTGAAGCAGATGTTGTTGACAACCAAACACCAATTCACACACTCACACACACGCACACACGCACACACACAAACACACAGACACACAGACACACCGACACATACACACGTAGAATGTGTCCAGATTCAGCATTTAAATACTTCGAATTGTATATTGCGATTATATACTGCACCTACAAAAAAAGTTGGGACATTGTGAAAAATGTAAATAAAAACAGAATGCAATGATTTGCAAATCTCATAAACCCATATTTTATGTACAGTAGGACATAGAAACATATCGAATGTATAAACTGGGGGGAATTGTACCATTTTAAGGAAAAAACAAGGCAATTTTAAATTTGATGGCTGCAACACTTCTCGAAAAATTGGGAAAAGATTTTGGAAAAAGTAAATGTTATTAAAATTAAACAGTTCGAGAAACATTTAATTAGGTTAATTGACAACAAGTCAGTAAGATGATTGAGTGATAAATAGTGCATCTTAGAGCGGTAGAGTCTCTCAGATGTATAGATGGGCAGAGCTTCACAAATCTGTGAAAGACTGTGCCTACAATTTGTGGAACAATTTCAGAATGTTATGTTCCTCAACATAAAATTGCAAGACAGTTGAGTATCTCATCATTTACAGTACATAATATCATCAAAAGTATAAAACAAACTTCAGGAACTGATCTCCTCAGTTCAAGATGTACAAGTACATGATGTTACACAGTGGTAAACATGGCCATGTCCCAACTTTTTTGAGACCTGTTGCAGCCATCAATTTAAAATGACCGTATCTTTTCCTTAAAATAGTATATATGTAAATTGAAATTCAAACAAAAATTGTACATTAACTAGAAACATCAAAAAAACATTTTACACACACAAACTGCAAATATAAGTGTACAGTATTCTCTGTTAAAACATTTAATATGATTTTTTTGTTTTATGGTGAATAGAATAGAAATGTATGATTTGCAAACATTTCATTTTGCCTTTATTTACATTTTACACAATGTGTGTGAACTTTTTTGAATCAGGGTTGTTCCAATGCAACCTGGGAAATGTGTATAAATGCTTACACGAATGCTTGTTCTCAGGCATATTTGACACCCTTAGAGGATAAAGAATGCAATGACCATTATCTGCTAACCTTCAGACAAAATGCACAAAGTAATCGCTTACACATGAGAGGGAAGGGAAAAGAATGCAATGAGAACTTTCTGCTTGTGAACTTTTATCTAACAGCTTGATTGGGTTGCTTTGTCTTTCTAATGCACCTGTCATCCCTGATAGTGACTCAAGGCTAAACAGAAAGTAGTATTCAAAAAAGGTCTATCTGTCGACAAAAAAATCCCTCAAAAGTTGAAATAAGTCATATAGACTTTGGGTCGGATCATTTAGTAGTTAATGCAAAACTTTGGCTTATTTGTCTAGACTTTGGTGATCATGGTGAACTATTATTTTTTCTTCTTCTTCTTTGACTTTTTAATGTTATTATTATTATTATTATTATTATTATTATTATTTTATTATTAATATTATTATTATTATTATTATTATTATTATTTATTTATTTATTTATTTGATTTGATTTCTTATTAGAACAGAAACAAATCTGTGGGGTTTTCCAAAAGCTTACATGGCACAACGTGACAATTTAACCACAATAAATGTTGCCTCTCCAACCAACACTAAGAACACTGTGTGAAATCTGGGATTTATTAGTATAAAATTTGTAGCAATGTTTAATCAAAGGAGTCTGTTTAGATTTTTCTTCCCAAAATAAAAAAGCTCTCCAATAAAAAGCGTTTTGGGTCACGAAATAAAAGGTTGGCCCTTGAGCAAGGCCCTTCTTAACCCTTCTTGCTCCAGGGGTGCTGCACAATGACTAACCCCAGCTTCATACTGTCGCTGAGAGAGTGACTCAAGACCAAACAAAAAGTAGTATTCAAATAAGGTCTATCTGTCAACAAAAACATCCCCCAAAAGTTGAAATAAGTCATATAGACTTTGGGTTGGATTTACCGTATCTTTAATAGTTAATGCAAAACTACTTTGGCTTATTTGTCTAGACTTTGGTAATCATGGTGAACTATTATTTTTTCTTCTTCTGTTTTGTCTTCTTCTTCTTCTTTGACTTTTTAATATTATTATTATTGTTTATTTATTTATTTGATTTCTGATTATATCGTTATGAACACAATGAAATGGTCAATCGAACAGGTGAAAGTTAAGCTAAATTAAGTTAAGACAAAAACAAATCTGTGGGGTTTTCCAAAAGCTTACATGGCACAGCGTGACAATTTAACCACCAACCTGTAAAGTTGGCAATAAATGTTGCCTCTCCAGCCAACAATAAAAAAGCTCTTCAATAAAAAGCGTTTTGGGTTACTAAAAGAAAGGTCAGCCTTTTAACAAGGCGCTTCTTAACCCTTCTTGCTCCAGGGGTGCTGTACAATGACTAACCCCAGCTTCATATTGTCGCTGAGATATGCAAAAAAAAATTTGTTGTAGATCTGGCAAGTAAAAGCCTCTAATAGCCATTAAAGCTACTGAAATTAGGCAAGTTGTGCCTTTCTCATCGACATTTCACTGACATTTATAATTTACTTTAGTTTTACTTACCAAATTTGATGAACACTATACACTGATGCAATAGCTGTATATTATATAGTTACAATATCTAAAAAGTTGACGGAGAAGAAGTTCAAGGACAACATATAATTATGCAGACGAAAAAGTTATGCAGACATACAGGTTTGAATGGCTTTGTTTACAACTATGCCAAATAGCAAAGGTCTTGCCCTAGAGCTACTGGTGGTGTCAAGGGTAGATTTGGTGTTAAGCTTCAAAGAATGAATAAAACCTCCCAAAAGAACATTATGTTAAGCACACTGGCGCTCACAAAAGTACATTATGACTTTTAAACTATTTAAAATAAAAAAATACAGGATACCTAATTGCAGGGTCTCCTCCCTGTGAGCCAATCAGATTAAGAGACAGAAATGACACCTCTCTTGTAAGTTTTGCTGCCTTTTTTGACAAGTCGAATCAAGTCAGGTTTTTTTATTTGCATTCCTGTTTATAGCTTCTATACAGCTTCTATACGTGGCAAAAAAACAGCTGTTATTGGGTGTGACACAAACGTACACAAAATAATATAAAATGCAAACAGTGTGAGAGGATTACAGGACAAAAAATACACATAAATACACAACGCTCATAATAATAAATGTACTGTGTATAAGCACATATCTCTGATAATGCAAGTCATTACAATATACCAAATAGTCAATAAAACAATTAACTTTTAAACGTATATTTTTTTATTGATTATGGCCAAGTCAATATAATAATTATCCATAATTATCCTCACTTACACTTTATTTTTTAACCTCAATATAAGTACCTGTGTAATGTGAAGAATATTAAGTAGGATTGTATGTGCAGCAGCAAGAAAGATAAAGATTTCTGACTGGGAACATGCTGTGTCTCCTGATGGTTTTTAGTCTGGATTAGACTGGATAAACTGTGCTGTATCATTTCCTGTTTATACTTTAATAACAGGACAAGAAGGAGGTTTATGGATGTGGTGAGGGAAGACATGCAGGTGTGTGTGTGTGTGTGTGTGGGGGAAGAAGAAGACTGTAATTACATGACTGTAATACAAATTCTGTTCATATCTCTTAGACATTAGACAACAATCGAATAGACGCTTCTTCTGAGTTATTTACAAATTCTGCTTCTGTTTTTCTCAAGTACAGAGAGATTCAGAAACTCTTAATAATTCTAAATTTATCAAAATCAATCACTTTTCATATCTACTTTCACTAAGGATAAAAAGAGTACTTGTAGGTGGGTGCAAGCATCGTTAACCAGAAATGTGTGGAAACATTTGTGTTTTTTCTACAGTGTGAAATTGACATCTGGTCTTGCATCATCCTTCTACTACACTCTAATTCATTACCTTTAAAAAAAACCTTTTTTAACATAAGTAAGTTACAATAGGGTTAGTTTACATAGTTCAACTTATCATATATCTTCTCACCAGTAATATCATTATTTCTACATATTACTGGAGACATAGTACCCTCAAACGGTGCACCACATTTGGTACCATATTAGGGGAGTTTTCGACTGTAGCCATAGCAAGCCTGTGTGCACTGCAACGTGCCTGCTTACACATGTCTAGAAGGAAACTGACTCAGGGGAGTTGACCTTTTGTTTATTTATTTTTTAATAGGCCAGTGCTGCTGCTGCTGTTGATGTCCTAAAGTGACTTCTTATTCATGTTTAAACCTATTATTTTTTTATTTGCATTTTTTGCATTGTGTTTATCTACAATTCTAATGAAACTGTCTGGAGTAATGTATTGTAAACTCAAATCAATTGGCTATACTTGTGAATTCTAGGTAATAACGGTATTTTACAGATATTACATATTTGTAATCTGCTATTAAACCTACATCAGGTGGCAAACAGGAGATGGTTTATATGTTGACCTGTAAAAATAAGAAGTCAACATATAAACCATCTCCTATCACATAACATGATGACACAATGTCCGTGTTAATGCACAGTTTACACAATGTGGGTTTTTGTGAACGAAAGCCACGGCTGTGTAACAAAAGTTGCAACATTTTGCAGCTGAGTTTTTCCGATCACGTATGTCGCAGATGAGATGTCATTTAATGACTTTGCTAATTTTATTTCACAATAATGTTCAGGTCAATAAGCCAATTAAATATATGTAGACAAATAACCATAACATCCATGTATGGTTATTTTCCAAACTGCTGCTTCATGAAAAATAGGAAGCACACCTCTTTATGTACTATAGAATTGCAATTCCCACTGGAACAGCATGTTCTAGCATGACAGTTCTCCATGAAAACACAGGTGTGTGTCTGTGTGGGTGGGTGGGGGGTTATATGTGTGTTTTAAGGCTTGAGTGGAAGGTGGCACGCACAGAGGACTGATCTCATCATCACTGAACAGCTATGGGGCAAACTGAAACCTCGACTTTACCACAGACTTCCAGTTACTGATCTAACTCATGTAATTTCAGCTAATTGAGCATAAATTCCTACAGCCAAATGCCAAAATCTGGAATGATGTCCAACACGCACACAGACATGATGTCCAACATGTACATGGGTATGACGCTAAGGTGTCTGATGTTCAGGTGTCTCCATAGTTTTTGCCCAAACAAACATTAAATCCTTAAATGATATGAAAAACATTAAAAAGTCACAGTGAAAACACTGAAAGACTGAGCAAATATTTCCTTCCTATTGCATTGTTTCGGGCAGAGCAATAACAGTACCCTTCTTTGACATTGGTGCGTCACAGGCCCAAACTTCCAGAAAATCCCCCTCCCTAGCAGAAAAGTCAAGACTATGACGTAAGACACGCCTCCGCGGCTTAGCCAATCACAGCGCGAGACAGTGCCTACAGTAAATAGGAGCGGAAATTCCTCTCATTCACTCTGACAGGCGCTTATCGGACGGTCACGTTATTCAGCGGCAGAATTCACTTCAACTTCGTTTCAAAGAGTTTACGGACAAACGCTCTACAATGCTTCCCGAATCCTCAGAAGAGTGAGTGAACACTTTTATACCGTATTATTTATGATTAATAAAAAGGTGAAAACAGAATGGAGGAGGAGCTAAACGGGGCGCGCGCTAGCATCCGAACCCGCCATGCGACGCGGAAGATGCTGAAACGTGTGGCGAGAGTAAATACAGCGTTCCCTGAAAAAACCAAGTGTATTTATTACTTTATATATTTATATGTAGGGAATTCAGTGTATTCGATGTTGTAGTGAAAGGTTGTGTTCTGGGGATGGGATGATGATGCCGGTAGACCAGGTTGAGTATTTGAGGACCACATTGTGGTCCGAAAAGCTTCTTAAAAAAACAAGTTTATTTTGTTTAAAAAACGTGTTTTATATTTATGTATTTGTTTGTGTATATATATCCATTTCAAATGCACAACGAACACAACATAACCTGGGATGGAATTTATTGTAGTTTGTTGGTAGCCATAGCAACCATCGTCGAGCCGCGACGTGACTTCCGTCACGTCATGTGGAAGGAAACGGACTCAATTGAACAGATTATATTTTTTTATTGCTGACGTAATAATATTAGTAATAGTGATATCTAATAGTATTTAGTAATAATATCTAAAAATAAACCTGATATAAATTTCGATTTTAATTTTACACACCTTTGTTTTTGGGTTTTTAATCTATCTATCTATCTATCTATCTATCTATCTATCTATCTATCTATCTATCTATCTATCTATTAATACAAGGTGTTAAGATTAAACAAGACAAGATTTGTTTTATTCATTTGTAATAAAGATTAATTTGGTTCAGAGACATGATAGTAAGGAAGAAAAAAAGTTATATATATATATATATATATATATATATATATATATATATATATATATATATATAATAACACTGTTATTATAAAATAAGAGTGTTATTCTAAAATATATATATATATATATAGTGTATTATATTGCTGTTCCGGTATCACGTTCACAGCACCATATTTCAGGCTGTGTGTTTCCTCTATAAAAATCATCACCATTCCAGTGCAATACGAATGGGAAGGGCAGTGCTGTACTTTGTGACACGTGTGCTATGAATTCTGCTCTGATGTGTTAAATGTAATACCAGAAGGAGAGTGCATCATGACACTTCAAGAGTCTTGTGACAGGGTTTCAGAAAAGAATTTAACAAGTATGATCTAAGTATGATATTGTTCATGTGACTTTAGTTCCTGGTAAATACTGCGACGCTGTGTTTAGTGAGTGCGTTTTGAGCAAACATCATTTTATCAGTGTAAAAATGTTAACCGTATTTGACTATGTGTGTGTGTATGAGGGTGTTTGTGAGGGTGTGTGGGGAAAAAATGACAAGTTTTCAGTGCAGAAGTGTGACCCTTTTAAAGCCTACTATTTTATATTTCCAGATTGTAATTTTATAGTCTTTAAACAGAATAATCAATGCTGTCCGTATTTTGTTTGTTGTTTATCCCTGTTTGTTGTGTTTTGTTCTCCTTTATAACCTAAACAACATGCCATGTGAAACTCTCTCATCCACTCCCTTTTTTCCCTCATGACTCATTTTTACTATACAGGTACTGTGAGAGCTGTGTTTTATTGTTTGGTAGGTTAATCTTTCTCTTCCCACCTTGCCTTGCAGTTATGGTTATGAGGCCTGCAAAGCAGTAGTGGATTGGCTGCTAAAGCAGGCTGAAGTGCGCCCCCTGGTGGGCATTGTGTGCGGTTCAGGCCTCGGTGGCCTCGCCGACATGCTGAAGGACCAGAAGGTTTACAGTTACAAGGATATCCCAAATTTCCCACAAAGCACAGGTGACATTACACATTACATAATCGTGATATTAATCATCAGAAACGTGTCATAGGTTTGCTGTGACTACTATTTCTGATCTTTAAGTGTTTGTGATCGGTTAATGACTTATCACAACTCGGTTTGTTTCCTGTGTGTCCTCTAGTGCCTGGTCATGCTGGTCAGCTGGTGTTTGGCACGCTTAAAGGAAAGCCATGCGTTTGCATGCGGGGACGTTTCCACCTCTATGAAGGCTATCCCATCCAGCAGGTGAACTTCAGGAACTTTATTTCAATTAGTATAATATTTCTTTGAAAAAATATATAATTTTCTGTTATTGATTGTAATCAATTTTAACCTATACACAACTGAACTCATTTGTAGGATTACTATATAAGAAAAAATATATAAATAAATATAAATATAACTCCTAGCTAATAACAGCAGGCATTCTAGTGCTTCAGTGCCTTTTACTGTATAATAATTGTTGTTAGATGATGAAGTTATATCAAGCTTTGTTCTTTATGCTAGGTCACCATGCCCATTCGCATCTTTAAGATGCTGGGTGTCGAGACGGTCATTCTGACGAATGCCGCGGGAGGGCTGAACCAAGACTTCAAAGTTGGAGATGTGATGATAATAAAAGACCACATCAACATGCCTGGTTTTGCTGGAAACAATCCCCTGTGTGGACACAATGATGAGAGGTAAGGGGGGAAAGTACACCGTGTATAAGCGCTGTTCCTGTGAGTGATTTGCCCAGAGCACATCATGAATCTTAATATGATTATAGGGTGTGTAAGTGTTTCTCACTCTCTATTTCCTGTTTTTTTCTCAGGTTTGGGACCCGTTTCCCGTGCATGTCGGATGCCTACGACAAGCACATGAGGCAGCTGGCCCACGAAGTGGCAGCAGAGCTCGGCTACTCTCAATTCATTAGGGAGGGTGTGTACTGTGTGCTCGGTGGCCCATCGTTCGAGACCATTGCTGAATGCAGAATGCTGAACCTTTTGGGTGCCGACGCTGTGGGTAAGTTCGGGGGCAGTTTCTAAGTATGGTGTGTGCTTTTTGAGCATCACATTCCACATTTAGTCCCATTTTGCTCTTTAAATCCCTCCACTCTTCTTGGAAAATGTTTCACAAGACTTGTGCTTGTGGACATATGTGCACATTCAGACACAAGGGCGTTAGTACAGTGAGGTACTGATGAAGGTGTGGAGGCCTGGGGTGCAGTCAGCACTTTAATCCATCCCAGAGGTGTTCAATAGGGTTGAGGTCAGAGCTCTATTGCAGGAGATCTTTCACTCCATCCCATGCAAAGCATATCTTTATGGAGTCAGGTGTCCCAATACTTTTGTCCATACAGTGAATGAACAATGAGACAAAAACAATGTAAGAGATATAAATTATTCATAGCAGAATCCCGTACCATCCTTTAATATGATACGTACAGTAGATGATTGTATTATATTAGAATTATATTAGAATTTGATAGAGTAGGTTGTAATGAATGAAATCACAGAAAGCACAAAGACACCTGAAACCATTCTTTAAAGCCATCTAAATTCATTCTGTTCTTTAATGCTCTGTTTAGGAATGAGCACAGTGCACGAGGTGATAGTGGCCCGCCACTCTGGAATGCGAGTCTTTGCCCTCTCTCTTATAACCAACAAGGCCGTGATGGACTACGAGAGCGAAGAGAAGGCCAATCACGTCGAGGTCCTTCAGACGGGTGAGCAGCGCTCGCAGCAGCTGGTTAAACTGGTCTCCACCATCGTGTCTCGCATCAACCAGCCGAACGACCTCTAATTCCGAGGTCTACGACAGCTATATAGCGATCCACACTCCCATATGTACATGACCATGAATTTCAAAATGAATCAATAAAACATGATTATATAATGCCTATACTGTTTACATTCCCAAGGGAAAATGTTTTTTTTTTAGAAGGTTCCATTCCTGTGCAATGTCTTAAAACTAACAGTGCACTAAAGTGCGTTTTATTTTAACAGGGTGTGTGTGTGACCAAGAACTATCGAAATACTGTCATTTGTTACTACTTTGATCAGATTATTTATTAAATGTATTAAAATAATTTCTGTTCCATATATAAATTAAATTGAGTAGTGATGAAAGATGGAATGTTTTTTAATTTATTTCATTTTCTAAAGGTTTTCCACTGCTTGCTTTTTAAAATGTAAGAAAACCCAGTACATTTAATATTTTTGTAAAATATATATGTTGTAATGTGGGACATTTTCTGATGCATTTATTAAATTTACAAGCCAAAGCAAAATGTATTTTGTCTCATCTTTACCATTTCACCTTTTCTTTGCTGTCTCTCAGGCCATCAGTGGCAGTGCTATAGTGTGTCATAGTTTCTTGAATTCTTCAATCAATCAATCAATCAATCAATTAATCTTTATTTATATAACACCTAACATCTACCAGCTAGAACCTAGGTGCTGAACAAAGTGCAAGAGGCCATGTGCAAAATAGGAATCAAATTTGAATTAACATAAAAATAGTAAAATATACAATATCATACAAAAAGAGGTAAATTGTAAGAACTTTAAAGAGAGGAGAAATAAAACAAGCATTAAAACACAACAATTAAAGTAAACGTTAAGAAGCAGACGACTAAGCACACCCTCTACTACACAACAAAGGCTTTGGTGAAAAAGTGGATCTTTAGCTTTAAAAGTAGAGAATTCCCTTTCCGAGGTGCGCTCAGGAGGAAGGGAATTCCAAAGCTTGAACTTCTAAATTCTTATTTTTTATATTGATATCTACAAATAATGCACTGATTAATGTGTTTAAAGAAATCTGGACATAATAGTCTGGACCCATATTTTATTTATTTATTGGATTAATCCAGGGGTGTCAAACTCATTTTCACCGAGGGCCACATCAGCATAATGGTTTCCCTCAAAGGGCCAGATGTAACTTTGAGGCAATATAAATGTAGCTAAATGTAATATAAAATAAATGCAACTACTCCTTTATGTTAAATAACTCTGGATTTTTATTATTCAACTTACAAATATTACATATATATATTTGCATAAATGTAAAAATAAATGTTTGCTTGTTGCTCTGTTGTAACATAAATCCTTTTCATTTGTCAGCTTATGAAACCCACATTACTCCATTAATCAGCGGCAAACTATCCAAGTGAATAAGGATAAATAACAAGTTATGACATTAACTTTGTTCAAAACATTTTTGTCATAGTTGAGAGGGACAGCAATTGTGAGCTGCTAAGAACATGTGTGACACGTGTAGCTGTTTTTCCTGAAGGCTCACTTTTGACACGTGTAGTTGTTTTTCTTGAAGGCTCACTTTGGCATACTTAGCTCGGTGTTTGGTGTCAAAATGCAGACGTAGATTTTACACTTTGACAACCGCCACTGCCTCATAACACAAAAGACATACCAGTTTTTCCTCTGTGAAGCACAAACATATATTCACTTTCTAATATTTCTTGAAACGGCCTTCCATCTGCATCAATTTTTCTCTTCCTGGACAATTTTGGATCATTGTTTGTATTTCTTAATTGGAAAAATGTCACTGATGTAGCAACACTGCAATCTAGTGGTGGGATGCTGTCACTTCATGGGTACATGATATGCATGCATTAAGGGAAATAAAGTTTATGTTCATTGCACCAGTTTGACTTATTTATTATAAGATAATCAGACCTTTTTTAGCTCTTGAAACCACATAAAATAAAGTGGCGGGCCACATTTAGCCTGCGGGCCTTGAGTTTGACACAGTTTGTCACCCAATTTCCTTCAGGCTGCATCCTGAACCAAACATACCAAACATATATAAAAATGTGCAAATGTTACACTTCTGTGTTACATTTTTTTTCTTATTGAAAAATCCTTACCTTAGCATGAACAACAGCTTTACACACTCTTGGTATCCAGACAGTGTGCAACATTCAGCTGAAATACTTAGTATCTTGTAAACCATGCCAAAGATGTTCTTCACTAGTTGAATATTTCTTTCTGTGATCTTTGTGTATTTTGTGTTCCAGTTCATCCCAGAGCAGTTTAACAACATTTAGCTCTGCTGTCTTAACAGGTCATTCCATGATAGATAACACTCCAGATTACTGTTTGCTCTTCAAGTAATGTTTACAGAGCTTGGACATTTGGTTCATGTCATGGTATGGTGAAATCGTTTCTAATTAGTTAATTAGCAATTCAGATTGAAGTGCATGTTGCTGAAGTATGGAATAGTGGCCATGTTGTTTTAGTATTGCTTTCACCTTGAATAAGTTCCCTGGCTCCAAAGCAATTCCAAACCTTTAAGCTTCCACCTTCATGTTAGACTGTGGCTGTAAGACAATCTGCTAACATCTTATCTCCTGCTCTGTCTTTCTTCCAGTCATTTACTGTCTAAATCTTCTAAAAAAGGAACAATAACAGTTTGGAGAAGGACCACATATGTGTAAAATCTCTTGCTGTTCACTTTTGAGTAATTTATGTCATTAATACAGGACCAACAGAATTCTATAGGACCCCATTGGCCTTCCATGGGGTAGTACAGATGTTTATTAGTGAAGAAACGAATCTTGGTAGAAAAGTGTGTGTGTGTGTGTGTGTGTGTGTGTGTGTGTGTGTGTGTGTGTGTGTGTGTGTGTGTGAGAGACATAGGTGGCAAAAGTATACACATCCTTCACTTAAGTAGAAGTGCAGATACTCATGTTTTAAAATACTCGGGTAAAAGTTGAAGTACTGACTACACTTTTTTACTCAAGTTAAAGTAAAGAAGTTTGGGCTCTGACATGTACTTAAGTAAAAAGTAGCCTTTATTACTACCAGTTTTAGCACAATGCTGGTAACTGGACGTTACTTCAAATTAATATTAGGGCTGTCAATCAATTAAAATATTTTATCACGATTAATGGCTTGTCATGAGTTAACTCAACATTAACCAAAACTTTATCGTAGATTTTTATCTGTTCTAAATGTACCTTAATTAATAGTTTTCAAGTATAAATATTCTAATCAATATGTGCATGACCAACAGAAGGTTAATTGTGTGCATCATGGCGGATTTTGGTAACCAGTGGTGATAGACAGGTTGATGGACGAGGTCAGACAGGAGTCTCCCTGGACTATGATGTTTGCGGATAATATTGTGATTTGTGGTGAGAGTAGGGAGCAGGTTGAGAAGAGCCTAAAAAGGTGGAGGACCGTGCTGGAGAGAAGGGGAAGACAGTAGTAGGAGTAAGACAGAGTACATGTGTGTGAATGAGAGGGAGGGCAGTGGAGTGGTGCGGTTGCGGGGAGAAGAGGTGGAGAAGGTGGAGGAGTGCAGGTACCTGGGGTCAGCAGTGCAAAGTAATGGAGAGTGTGTTAGAGAAGTGAACAAAAGAGTGCAGGCAGGGTGGAGTGGGTGGAGAAGAGTGATAGCAGGAGTGTGATAGAAGAGTATCTGTGAGAGTGAAAGGGAAAGTTTATAGGGCTGTGGTGAGACCTGAGATGTTGTATGGATTAGAGACAGTGGCATTGAGTAAAAGACAGGAGGTGGAGCTGGAGGTAGCAGAGCTGAAGATGTTAAGGTTTTCATTGGGAGTGACGAAGATGGACAGGATTAGAAATGAGTTTATTAGAGGGACAGCACATGTAGGACGTTTTGGAGACAAGGTGAGGGAGGCAAGATTGAGATGGTTTGGACATGTGCAGAGGATGGACATGGGGTATATCGGTA
This sequence comes from Silurus meridionalis, assembly GCF_014805685.1. NCBI lineage: Eukaryota > Metazoa > Chordata > Actinopteri > Siluriformes > Siluridae > Silurus > Silurus meridionalis. The sequence goes on from NC_060903.1 coordinate 3,838,347, forward strand.
GGAGAATGCTGAGGATGGAGCCACCAGGAAGGAGAAAAAGAGGAAGACCAAGGAGGAGGTTCATATATGTGGTGAGGGAAGACATGCAGGTAGTTGGTGTAAAAGAGGCAGATGTAGAGGACAGAGGGGTATGGAGACGGATGATCCACTGTGGCGCCCCCTAATGGGAGCAGCCTAAAGAAGAAGAAGATTTTAGTGCTGATTTAAGACTTGGCGCATCAGTAAAACAAATGTTTACTGATTAAAAATAAATTAGCGGTGGAATAAATGTTTTTTAATATATATCTCTGAGTAAAGACATCGTAAACAAACGTGTCACATTGAAGATTTTAATTTATCCTCTTTTATATGTATTTATATATTTTATATAAATTTGTCAAACTGAAATGCGCGTGTTAATAAAATGCGTCAATTAACGGATTTATTTTGACAGCTCTAATTAATATGTGTTATGTGCTAAGAAATGTATCCAGGCTGAACATCCACCACATAGAACACAAACAGAGAAAAGATGATGATGATCATGTGATCAGGAATGTCTCTGTACTCAGTCATGTTTACATCACTGACTCCCTCTGTCTCATCCACGTTAAACCCCAGATTTCTTCTTGTTTTTTGTCTGCTTACTGTGAGCTTCGTAATCCAGCCTTCGTGGTGTGTGAGAGCCAGGAAAGGACAAGCAACAGGTTGATGGGCTGAAAACAGCACAGTGAGAAGAAAAAATATTGACATTTCATCAAACAGATTCGAACTAAAGTAACGAGACTGCTTTGAAAATGTAAGAAGTAGAAAGTACAAATATATGGGTTAAAAAAAATTTCATGAGTAAAAGTAAAAAGTTGTCTGAAAAGTAAATAGTGAAGTAAAGTACTGATACAAGAAAAATCTACTTAAGTACAGTATCTAAGTATTGTACTTAGTTACGTGTAAAATCTTAACTGGTTACATTTGAGAAATTATTTCATTTGTACCAGCAAAACTGTACAGAAACCCAATGGCTTTCCACAGTGCGGTACCGTTATTCATTAGTGAAGAAACGAAACTTAGGAGGAAAAAAAAGGGGGTCGTGTGTGTGTGTGTGTGTGTGTGTGTGTGTGTGTGTGTGTGTGTGTGTGTGAGATAGAGAGAGAGAGAGAGAGAGAGAGAGAGAAAACCATTATTTTGGAATAAGTGGTACTGTCCGTGGTTAAAGAAAAGTAAGTACTTTAAGTACACTATTTATTTTCTTATTATTAAGTGCCATTACAAATAATGTTTCTATGATAAGAATAATATATATTTGAAAGTTTTTACTTTTGAGATACGTGAGAAACATTGTTTTTTGCCATCCAGCTGTTCCTACTGCAAGAGCATAGTGATGACTACTGAAGTGTACAGTAAAACCCCGTTGTACGAGCAAACGGAAATACGAGCGACCTCAGATATTTTATTACTCAGATATATATATATCATTTATTCCACCAATAATTAATTTTTAATCAGTAAACATTTGTTTTACTGATGCGCCAAGTCTCAAATCAGCATCAAAATCCGCCATGATGCACACAATTAACCCTCTGGGAGTCATGCACATATTGATTAGAATATTTATACTTGAAAACTATTAATTAAGGTACATTTAGAACAGATAAAAATCTACGATAAAGTTTTGTTGAATTTTGAGTTAACTCATGACAAGCCATTAATCGTGATAAAATATTTTTAATCGATTGACAGCCCTAATATTAATTTGAAGTAACATCCAGTTACCACCATTGTGCTAAAACTGGTAGTGGTAAAGGCTACTTTTTATTTAAGTACATGTCAGAGCCCAAACTTCTTTACTTTAAAAAAGTGTAGTCAGTACTTCAACTTTTACCCGAGTATTTTAAAACATGAGTATCTGCACTTCTACTTAAGTGAAGGATGTGTTTTAATGTTGGAAATAATAAAAATAAAGAAAAACATTGAGGGAGAACGTCTGTGTATGTATGTACATATATTCTCAAAAGAAATTTATTTCTCTTCAGAACAGAATCCAAAAATGATCCGTTCTCAATTCAAAAACTCCACCAGGCTACACAGAGCCATTCAGCCACCAGTAACTCAGCTGCGGTTGGTGCTGTTGGGAAGAACTGGTTCAGGTAAAAGTGCCACTGGAAACACCATCTTGGGTACAAAATGTTTCCAGTCTAAACTGAGCATGAGCTCAGTGACAAATCAATGCCAGAAGGAATGTGGAGATGTTCAGGGACAGAGTCTAGCAGTGATTGACACTCCAGGCTGGTTTGACACATCCCTAAAGCAAAGTGAGATAAACCAGGAAGTGCTAAGAGGTCTGGCGATGTGTTCACCTGGACCACATGCATTTCTGCTCATCATACCAATCGCTCGCTTCACAGAGGAGCAGCAGCAGACTGTTGATATGATTACAGCAGTATTCAAGGAGAACATCAATCGTCACACAATCATCATCTTTACCCGAGCAGATGAACTTGAAGGAGAGACAATTGAGCAGTTTATATCCAGACAGGGCGAAAAAATCCAGGATCTTATTGCACGATTTGGTGGGCGTTTCTTGGCTTTTAACAACAAGGACCCAGAGAATCGAGACCAGGTGAAACAGCTACTGAAGAAGCTGGATGAGTTGCTCAAACAGAATGAGTACCATCACTTCATTTACCAGAAAACTCAGATGCGGTTGGTGCTGTTGGGAAGAACAGGTTCAGGTAAAGTGCCACTGGAAACACCATCTTGGGTACAAAATGTTTCCAATCTAAACTGAGCATGAACTCAGTGACAAATCAATGCCAGAAGGAATGTGGAGTAGTTGAGGCGGAACCTAGCAGTGATTGACACTCCAGGCTGGTTTGACACATCCCTACAGCAAAGTGAGATAAACCAGGAAGTGCTAAGAGGTCTGGCCATGTGTTCACCTGGACCACATGCATTTCTGCTCATCATACCAATCGCCGCTTCACAGAGGAGCAGCAGCAGACTGTTGATATGATTACAGCAGTATTCAAGGAGAACATCAATCGTCACACAATCATCATCTTTACCCGAGCAGATGAACTTGAAGGAGAGACAATTGAGCAGTTTATATCCAGACAGGCGAAAAAATCCAGGATCTTATTGCACGATTTGGTGGGCGTTTTTGGCTTTTAACAACAAGGACCCAGAGAATCGAGACCAGGTGAAACAGCTACTGAAGAAGCTGGATGAGTTGCTCAAACAGAATGAGTACCATCACTTCATTTACCAGAAAACTCAGATGCGGTTGGTGCTGTTGGGAAGAACAGGTTCAGGTAAAGTGCCACTGGAAACACCATCTTGGGTACAAAATGTTTCCAATCTAAACTGAGCATGAACTCAGTGACAAAGCAATGCCAGAAGGAATGTGGGGTAGTTGAGGGGCGGAACCTAGCAGTGATTGACACTCCAGGCTGGTTTGACACATCCCTACAGCAAAGTGAGATAAACCAGGAAGTGCTAAGAGGTCTGGCCATGTGTTCACCTGGACCACATGCATTTCTGCTCATCATACCAATCGCTCGCTTCACAGAGGAGCAGCAGCAGACTGTTGATATGATTACAGCAGTATTCAAGGAGAACATCAATCGTCACACAATCATCATCTTTACCCGAGCAGATGAACTGGAAGGAGAGACAATTGAGCAGTTTATATCCAGACAGGGCGAAAAAATCCAGGATCTTATTGCACGATTTGGTGGGCGTTTCTTGGCTTTTAACAACAAGGACCCAGAGAATCGGGACCAGGTGAAACAACTTCTGAAGAAGCTGGATGAGTTGCTCGAACAGAATGAGTACCGTCACTTCACCAACCAGGAAACAGAAGCTGTAGAGAAAGCACTATTAATGCTGAAAGAGAAAAATCTAGAAAAATCAATTGAGAAGGCCAAGCAGGAAGTAAGGCAGAACGGTGAACGACGCAAGGCTGAAATCAACAAAGCCCTGGAGATGGACAAGCAAAAGGTAGAACGGCAAAGGCGTCACACCCAGAGTGAAATCCTCCGTTTAACCGCAGAAATAAATAAGGAATCTGAAAACCTTTATGAAAGTCAACACAGGCTGCAGTTACTGCAGAAATCTCTACAGAGTGCAGAAAACCAACTCACAAATCTGGAGGAAGAGAAACACATGAGGATAAAGGAAAGTGATTTGGAGATAAATAATGTAAAAAAATGGATCATAGAAAAAGAGCAAAGGAGAGAGCAAGAGGACAGAGAAAAAGCTTCTAATGAGGATGAAAGCAAATATTATTTGGATGAAAAATATTTCACTATTCTGAAGTACCTCATCTTAGGTCCTATAATGGGTGTGGCAACAAAGGTAGCTCCACTGGTGACTGGTCTCTGTTCCATTCAGTAAACCACAAACAAATACATGTATCTGTCTCATCCTGTAAGTTTGGACGAATCTATAAAGTCACTGTATTGTAGTCCAGGATTGTCAAGCAGGCACAGACAAATGATGTAGAATCCATGTTCTTCTAAAGGGCAAAGTAGTTTTTCATTTCTTTTGTTTTGTATGTGAGAGTAAATCTTGTGCACCTCATGATGGACTAAATGTTATTTTGCCTGTTCCCTACAGTACAATGAGTTTAACACCTCTGCTCTAGTCTATGTGACGGTAATATCGCATATATAGAATCAATACTCATAATATGTTTTATTAGTTATTTTTGCATGTACTAATCACAGTCAGTGTACCGCTTGCATTTTCTACCCTCTAGTACATGCCTTTTTTTAAATGCAGCAGTTACTTTACATTTTATTCCTAACATAAAAAAAATTACATTAACTAAAATTGTAATCCTATTACTTTAATGTTAATATACTACTACAGTATATACTATGTTAATATACTACCATTATCAGTACATATTTGCAGTAATCAGATACAAAAGTGTGTTTCAATGTTACAATGTGTTTATAGACGTGTAATTTGAAATAAAAGGCCTTTTTTATTTTATCCATTTGTCTCTCATTTACATTTATTTGCAAATCTTTTTATCATATTGTGTGATATATATATATTTTGATATATATTAAGCATGAAAAATAAAAAAAAAGATTATTCTGCTCAAGGTTTTTATTAATTGAATGTCACTTTTGGTTTCCTTGACAACATATAAAAAATATAAGTAAATGTAAATATGTAAATATGATGTAAATAAAACTGACCAGTCCCAGTCCTACCCTACCCAGTCACGTTATAGCAGGTTGAGGTTTGTAATTGCTGATACTGAACCCAGAGCTACTGGCAGATGAAACAGAGTACTGATACTCCACGAATCAGTTGGTGAGTTTCTTTTCGGTGATTTTTTAAAATCTGTTTAATGTTTAATGATAAATCAAATCAGCCGAGTTCAATTTGAAGCAAATCCCCCACTGTAAACCACATGCCACTCAGTCAAACCTGTAGGAGTCGTACTGAGGAACTGTCCTGAGGAAGATGACAAACATCAATTTAGATGGTCTTATAAAAAAGAAACGTCACCTATTGTACCTGAGATGTGTTTTGTAACCTGCTGACTAGTCAGACTGGTTTTTTAAGTAAGGTGTTTCCGGGTATATGTTCTAAATATAAAATAGTTTTCACAGTTAGTATCTGCTTCGTATGGTAAGAATGAGCATATCCTAGCACCAAGGCAATCGAGAAAGGAAAAGCAGCTATACATACATAAATAATTGATGCTTAAAAGTTACATGTTATAAACTTAATGATTACAGTAACTTATATGCATTTTTCTATTAATTACTTTAATTAAGGCCATCAAGAATTTGACCATTTTGAAAGGGAATTGTAGATGCATTAGTTTTCACCTGCCTTTTTGACTGTTGTTGACAAAACTGTTTGGGTTAATGTGCATGATAATAATTTTCAGTGATGTATATTTACTTATTAAATAGAAGAAAAAAAGGAAAAGAATAGAATTGAGAAAGTCATCATATGTAGTGTATGTGATAAATACAGTGAATTAAAAGGTTGAGAAATTGTTAAGGAGATGCTGATTTTTTCTGACAGATGACTCATAAACCTTGACCTGCACTGAAACTCAGTACTAAGGTAAGATGCATTTTTAACATTATCTTTTATAGCTTTTAACTTAAAAGATTAAAAGGATGCAGAGTAGAACTTCAGTAGTACCAGATGACATACAAGTAGAAGCATGGAGATGTCTAGAAGAGATGGCAGTCGAGTTTTTAACAAGATTGTTTAACAAGATTTTGGAAGGTGAGAGGATGCCTGAGGAATGGAGAAGGAGTTTGCTGGTACTGATCTTTAAGAATAAGGGAGATGTGCACACCAGCAGTAACTACAGGGGACTACATTTGATCAGATCACACCATGAAGTTATGGGAAAGAGTAGTGGAAGCCAGGCTGAGAGAAGAGGTGACCATCTGTGAGCAACAGTTTAGCAGGTAGAGAAGAGCTTGGAGAGGTGGAGGTATGCGCTGGAGAGAAGGGGAATGAAAGTCAGTAGGAGTAAGACAGAGTACATGTGTGTAAATGAGAGGGAGGGCAGTGGAGTGGAGTGGTGTGGTTGCAGGGAGAAGAGGTGGTGAAGGTGGAGGAGTTCAGGTACCTGGGGTCAACAGTACAAAGTAATGGAGGGTGTGTTAGAGAAATAAAGAGAAGTGTGCAGGCAGGGTGGAGTGGATGCAGAAGAGTGATAGGAGTGAAATGAGAAAGGCCAAGAAGGAGGGTTATGGATGTGGTGAAGAAGACATGCAGGTAGTTGGTCTGAAAGAGGCAGATGTAGAGGACAGAATAGTATGGGGATGGATGATCCACTGTGGCGACCCCTAATGGGAGCAGCCGAAGAAGAAGAAGATAGATACTTAATTTTCAGTGATATGTTCATTTATAATTACAATATTTTAAAATATCTATTAATGACATCAGTAGATTTTAAATAAACAGACAAAATTCTGGTCCAAATTCATCACTATATACTAATATTGTACAAAGGATTTGTCCATACAAGTTTGGACACACCTTTTTCTTCAGTGGTCTTTCTTTATTTGTTATTATGTTGGACATTGTATATTAATACTGTTGACATCCAAACTATGAACGAAGCTGTATGGAATTATGTACAGTAGTAAAGAGAAATATTCTGAACAACACAGAAGTTGATTTATATTTTAGAATGTCCAAAGTAGTTAAATTTGTCTCCTCTGTAGCTAAGTACTCTCCTCTGAACAGTAGATGTTGAGAAAAGTCACCTACTTGAACTCTGAGAAGCATTTGCGTGGGCTGTAATGCAGAGGTGGGAACAGTGAAGTACAAATACTTGGATACTGTACATTTTTCTGGTATCATTACTTTACGTCACCATTTACTTTTCAGACAACTTTTTAACTTTTACTCATTACATTTTTTTTAACACAAATATCTGTACTTTCTACTTCTTACATTTTCAAAGCAGTCTCGTTACTTTAGTTCGAATCTGTTTGATGAAATGTCAATATTTTTTCTTCTCACTGTGCTGTTTTCAGCCCATCAACCTGTTGCTTGTCCTTTCCTGGCTCTCACACACCACAAATGTAAGCTAGTTTCGAAGCTCACAGTGAGCAGACAGAAAACAACAAGAAGTCTGGGGTTTAACGTGGATGAGACAGAAGGAGTCAGTGATGTAAACATGACTGAGAACAGAGACATTCCTGATCACCTGATAATCATCATCTTTTCTCTGCTTGTGTTTTATATGGTGAATGTTCAGTCTGGATACATTTATTAGGTAACATTAATTAGAGCTGTCAAAATGAACGCGTTAATAATGTGTTAACGCAAATTCATTTTAACGGCATAAATTTTATTAACGCATGCATTTCAGTTTGACAGTTTTTATAAAAAATATTAATACATATAAAAAGGTCAAATTAAAGTCTTCACCGCGACACGCTTGTTTATGACGTCCTTTCTTTATATATATATATATATATATATATATATATATATATATATATATATATATATATATATATATATATATATATATAATGTATTCAACAAAATTTATTTTTAATGAGTAAACATTTGTTTTACTGACGCGCCAAGTCTCGAATCATCGCCAAAATCCGGCACGATGCATACAATTAACAATCTGGGGGTTATTTTGTGGCATTATTTCCTCATAACACCAAAACAAACTGAAATTACTGTGATTTTTTGATCATACGTACATCTAAGAGCAATACATCATTTGAATCGGTAAAGAGTCTTCTTTTATTTGTATACACTCATAGACACATTAATAATAGTCATTAAAATAACCAAATCCCTATGAAAGTTAGAAGATGTACAGTTTCTCCCGTATCAAAGGTTCCCTTTGATGTCCTGATGATTTATGTAAAAAATAAAAACACCACATTACTTTAAAACATTTGCATGTCTTCATGCTCTATATTGGGAATAGTTTTACTAATATTAAAACATACATTTGCATAAAGCATCCATGTTTGTCCATGCCGATATTGATTAGAATATTTATACTTGAAAATTATTCATTTAAGGTACATTTAGAACAGATACAAATCTACGATAAAGTTTTGTTTAATGTTGAGTTAACTCGTGACAAGCCATTATTCGCGCTAAAATATTTTAAATGATTGACAACCCTGATATTAATTCGAAGTAACGTCCAGTTACCAGAATTTCTCTAAAACTGGTAGTAATAAAGGCTACTTTTTATATAAGTGCATGTCAGAGCCCAAACTTCTTTACTTTACCTTGAGTAAAAAAGTGTAGTCAATACTCAACTTTTACCTGAGTATTTTAAAACATGGGTACCTGCACTTCTACTTAAGTGTAGGATGTGTATACTTTTGCCACCTATGCTCTAATCTGAGGTGCTCTAATCAGCAGTTTGTGAAGCTGGGAATTCTAATAAACTTGTCCTCTGCAGCAGAGGTAGCTCTTAGTCTCCCTTTACTGGGACGGTTCTTATGAGAGTGTGCTTCATCAAAGTGTTTGATGGCTTTGGCGAATGCATAAATTCTGTCCATAATATGGATTTGTACTGTAGCTGCAGTAGCACTAATAAGGCTATATTGACTCTGTAGCCCCTCCTTCTCTGCACAAGAAAAATGGTGGTCTAAAGCACATCAAGAAGGAAAGAAATATTATAAATAAACTCTTAACAAGATACACCTGTGAAACGAAAACCATTACAGGTGACACCTTGTGAATCTGATGAGAGAATGCAATGAGTGTGCCAAGCTGTCATCAAAGCTAAATGAATCTACTTTGGACAATCCCAAATATAAAAAATATTCGAAGATGTTTAACACTTTTCTGTCCACTACATAATTCCATACAAATGTTCTTTCATAGTTTAGATGTTTTAATGTTGGAAATAATAAAAATAAAGAAAATCATTGAGGGAGAAAGTCTGTGTATGTATGTACATATATTCTCCAACATTTTTTTATTTCTCTTCAAAACAGCATCCAAAGATGATCCGTTCTCAAATCAAAAACTCCACCAGGCTACACAGAGCCATTCAGCCACCAGTAACTCAGCTGCGGTTGGTGCTGCTGGGAAGAACAGGTTCAGGTAAAAGTGCCACTGGAAACACCATCTTGGGTACAAAATGTTTTCAGTCTAAACTGAGCATGAGCTCAGTAACAAATCAATGCCAGAAGGAATGTGGGGTAGTTGAGGGGCGGAACCTAGCAGTGATTGACACTCCAGGCTGGTTTGACACATCCCTACAGCAAAGTGAGATAAACCAGGAAGTGCTAAGAGGTCTGGCGATGTGTTCACCTGGACCACATATATTTCTGCTCATCATACCAATCGCTCGTTTCACAAAGGAGCAGCAGCAGACTGTTGATATGATTACAGCAGTATTTAAGGAGAACATCATTCGTCACACAATCATCATCTTTACCCGAGCAGATGAACTTGAAGGAGAGACAATTGAGCAGTTTAAATCCAGACAGGGCGAAAAAATCCAGGATCTTATTGCACGATTTGGTGGGCATTTCTTGGCTTTTAACAACAAGGACCCAGAGAATCGAGACCAGGTGAAACAGCTACTGAAGAAGCTGGATGAGTTGCTCAAACAGAATGAGTACCATCACTTCACTTACCAGAAAACTCAGATGCGGTTGGTGCTGGTGGGAAGAACAGGTTCAGGTAAAAGTGCTGCTGGAAACACCATCTTGGGTACAAAATGTTTCCAATCTAAACTGAGCATGAACTCAGTGACAAAGCAATGCCAGAAGGAATGTGGGGTAGTTGAGGGGCGGAACCTAGCAGTGATTGACACTCCAGGCTGGTTTGACACATCCCTACAGCAAAGTGAGATAAACCAGGAAGTGCTAAGAGGTCTGGCCATGTGTTCACCTGGACCACATGCATTTCTGCTCATCATACCAATCGCTCGCTTCACAGAGGAGCAGCAGCAGACTGTTGATATAATTACAGCAGTATTCAAGGAGAACATCAATCGTCACACAATCATCATCTTTACCCGAGCAGATGAACTTGAAAGAGAGACAATTAAGCAGTTTATATCCAGACAGGGCGAAAAAATCCAGGATCTTATTGCACGATTTGGTGGGCGTTTCTTGGCTTTTAACAACAAGGACCCAGAGAATCAGGACCAGGTGAAACAGCTTCTGAAGAAGCTGGATGAGTTGCTCGAACAGAATGAGTACCGTCACTTCACCAACCAGGAAACAGAAGCTGTAGAGAAAGCACTATTAATGCTGAAAGAGAAAAATCTAGAAAAATCAATTGAGAAGGCCAAGCAGGAAGTAAGGCAAATCGGTGAACGACACAAGGCTGAAATCAACAAAGCCCTGGAGATGGACAAGCAAAAGGTAGAACAGCAAAGGCATCACACCCAGAGTGAAATCCTCCGTTTAACCGCAGAAATAAATAAGGAATCTGAAAACCTTTATGAAAGTCAACACAGGCTGCAGTCACTGCGTAAATCTCTACAGAGTGCAGAAAACCAACTCACAAAGCTGGAGGAAGAGAAACACATGAAAATAAAGGAAAGTGATTTGGAGATAAATAATGTCAAAAAATGGATCATAGAAGAAGAGCAAAGGAGAGAGCAAGAGGAGAAAGAAAAAGCTTCAAATGAGGATGAAAGCAAATGGTATTTGGATGAAAAATATTTCACTATTCTGAAGTACCTCATCTTGTTTGCGGGAGGTGCTGGAGCTGGGCTTCTGTTGGGACCTGCAATTTTTCTAGCCCCTGCAGCACCTGTAGGTCTGTTAGCCGAGTTAACTGCACTGCTCGGACCAGAGCTTGCAGCCGCAGTGATGGCAGCAGCTGCAAAAGCAGCTCCTATAGTGGGTGTGGCAACAAAGGTAGCTCCACTGGTGACTGGTCTCTGTTCCATTCAGTAAAACACAAACAAATACATGTATCTGTCTCATCCTGTAAGTTTGGACGAATCTATAAAGTCACTGTATTGTAGTCCAGCATTTTTTAATGTAGAATTCATGTTTTTCTAGAGGGCAAAGTAGTTTTTCATTTCTTTTGTTTTGTATGTGAGAGTAAATCTTGTGCACCTCACGATGGACTAAATGTTATTTTGCCTGTTCCCTACAGTACAATGAGTTTAACACCTCTGCTCTAGTCTATGTGACGGTAATATCGCATATACAGAAACAATACTCATAACACGTTTTATTAGTAATTTTTGCATGTACTAATCACAGTCAGTGTACCGCTTGCATTTTCTACCCTCTAGTACATGCCTTTTTTTAAATGCAGCAGTTACTTTACATTTTATTCCTAACATAAAAAAGCCATTACATTAACTAGAATTGTAATCCTATTACTTTAATTTTTATATATTACTACAGTATATACTATGTTTATATACTACTATTATCAGTACATATTTGCATTAATCAGATACAAAAGTGTGTTTTAATGATACAATGTGTTTATAGACATGTATCATTTGAAATAAAAGGATTTTCTCGATTTTAACCATTTGTGTCTCATTTACATTTATTTGCATCTTTTTATCATATTGTGTGATGTAATGTTTTAGTAGAAATGGCTTCAATGGTTTTAATATATCTTAAGCATGATAAATGAAAGAAAAGTTATGCGGCTCAAGTTTTTTATTAATTGAATGTCACTTTTTTTTCCTTGGCAACATATTAAAAACATAAGTAAATGTAAATATGTAAATATCTTCTTCTTCTTTTGGCTGCTCCCATTAGGGGTCGCCACAGCGGATCATCCGTCTCCAAACCACCCTGTCCTCTACATCTGCCTCTTTCACACCAACTACCTGCATGTCTTCCCTCACCACATCCATAAACCTCCTCCTTGGCCTTCCTCTTTTCCTCCTGCCTGGTGGCTCCATCCTCAGCATTCTTCTACCAATATAATTCATGTCCCTCCTCTGCACATGTCCAAACCATCTCAATCTTGCCTCCCTAACCTTGTCACCAAAACATCCTACATGCGCTGTCCCTCTAATAAACTCATTTCTAATCTTGTCCATCCTCGTCACTCCCAAAGAAAACCTTAACATCTTCAGCTCTGCTACCTCCAGCTCCGCCTCCTGTCTTCTACTCAATGCCACTCTCTAATGTCTCTAATCCATACAACATCGCAGGTCTCACCACAGTCCTATAAACTTTCCCTTTCATAGATACCCTACTATCAAAAATCACTCCTGTCACTCTTCTCCACCCACTCCACCCTGCCTGCACTATTTTCTTTACTTCTCTAACACACTCTCCATTACTTTGCACTGTTGACCCCAGGTACCTGAACTCCTCCACCTTCTCCACCTCTTCTCCCTGCAACCGCACCACTCCACTGCCCTCCCTCTCATTCACACACATGTACTCTGTCTTACTCCTACTGACTTTCATTCCCCTTCTCTCCAGCGCATATCTCCACCTCTCCAGGCTCTTCTCAACCTGCTCACTACTCTCACCACAAATCACAATATCATCCGCAAACATCATAGTCCAGGGAGACTCCTGTCTGACCTCGTCCGTTACCTGTCCATCACCACGGCAAACAGGAAAGGGCTCAGGGCCGATCCTTGATGTAGTCCAACCCTCACCCCGAACCAGTCTGTCGTTCCTACTGCACACTTCACTGCTGTCACACTGTCCACATACATGTCCTGCACCACCCTCACATACTTCTCTGACACACCTGACTTCCTCATACAATACCACAACTCTTCTCTCGGCACCCTGTCGTACGATTTCTCTAAATCCACAAATACACAATGCAATTCCTTCTGTCCTTCTCTATACTTCTCCATCAACATCCTCAAAGCAAATAAGGCATCTGTGGTGCTCTTCCTCGGCATGAAACCATACTGTTGCTCACAGATGGTCACCTCTTCTCTCAGCCTGGCTTCCACTACTCTTTCCCATAACTTCATGGTGTGACTGATCATCTTAATTCCCCTGTAGTTACTACAGGTCTGTACATCTCCCTTATGCTTAAAGATCGGTACCAGCACACTCCTTCTCCATTCCTCAGGCATCCTCCCACCTTCCAGAATCTTGTTAAACAATCTGGTTAAAAACTCCACTGCCATCTCCCCTAAACATCTCCATGCTTCTACAGGTATGTCATCTGGTCCAACCGACTTTCTACTCTTCATCCTCTTAATCGCTGCTCTCATTTCCTCCTTACTAATCCTATCTACATCCTGCTTTACCAACTCCACATCATCCAACCTTCTCTCTCTCTGATTTTCCTCATTCATTAGCTGCTCAAACCCCAGCTGCACCACCACCAAGCCCCTGTCTGACCTCTTCCCTGAACCTCACACTACACTCTTCCTCCTTCAGTTTCCACCATCTTATTCTTCTTTTAATCCTCACTCTCCTCCTCTTCTTCTTCGCCTCCAAAACCATCCTACAGACCACCATCCGATGCTGTCTAGCTACACTGTCCCCTGCCAACACCTTACAGTCTCCAATCTCCTTCAGGTTGCATCTCCTGCATAGCACATAGTCCACCTGTGTGCACCTTCCCCCACTCTTATACGTCACCCTATGATCCTCCTTCTTCTTAAAATAAGTGTTCACCACTGCCATTTCCATTCTTTTAGCAAAATCTACCACCATCTGCCCTTCCACATTCCTCTCCTTAAAACCATTCCTACCCATCACCTCCTCATCACCTCTGTTCCCTTCACCTACATGTCCATTAAAGTCTGTCACAATCACCAATTGTTCTTCACTAGGTACACCATCTACCACTTCATCTAATTCACTCCAGAATCTTTCCTTCTCCTCCATCTCACAGCCAACTTGTGGAGCATAGGCACTGATGACATTTATCATCATCCCTTCAACTTCCACCTTCACGATCATCACCCTATCAGAAACTCTCTTCACCTCCACTACACTCTTACTGTACTCTTCCTTCAGAATCACCCCTACATCATTTCTCTTCCCATCCACACCATGATAAAACAGTTTAAATCCACCTCCAATGTTCCTGGCCTTACTCCCTTTCCACTTGGTCTCCTGAACACACAGCATATCTACCTTTCTCCTCTCCATCATATCAGCTACCTCTCTCCATTTACCAGTCATAGTACCAACATTTAAAGTACCAACCCGAACCTCCACTCTCCTACACTGCTCCTTTCCCTGCCATTTCTGTAGACGTCTTCCTCCTCTCCTTCTCCTCCTTCGGCCAACAGTAGCACAATTTCCACCGATACCCTGTCGGCTAACGATACCTGTGGCGGTCGTTGTTAACCCGGGCCTCGACCGATCTGGTATAAAATTCTCATTTGTGATCCGCATATTTGATTTGGCACATGTTTGACGCTGGATGCCCTTCCTAACACAACCCTCCCCATTTACCCGGCTTGGGACCAGCACTAAGAGTGCACTGGCTTGTGCATCTATAATGGCTGGGTTGTAAATATGTAAATATGATGTAAATAAAACTGACCAGTCCCAGTCCTACCCTACCCAGTCACGTTATAGCAGGTTGAGGGTTGTAATTGCTGATACCAAACCCAGAGCTACTGGCAGATGAAACAGAGTACTGATACTCCACAAATCAGTTAGTGAGTTTCTTTTCTGTGATTTTTTAAAATCTGTTTAATGTTTAATGATAAATCAAATCAGCCGAGTTCAATTTGAAGCAAATCCCCCACTGTAAACCACATGCCACTCAGTCAAACTGGTCGGAGTCTTACTGAGGAACTGTCCTGAGGAAGACAACAAACATCAATTTAGATGGTCTTATAAAAAAGAAACGTCACCTATTGTACCTGAGATGTGTTTTGTAACCTGCTGACTAGTCAGACTGGTTTTTTAAGTAAGGTGTTTCCGGGTATATATTCTAAATATAAAATAGTTTTCACAGTTAGTATCTGCTTCGTATGGTAAGTATGAGCATATCCTAGCACCAAGGCAATCGAGAAAGGAAAAGCAGCTATACAGCAAAATAAATAATTGATGCTTAAAAGTTACATGTTATAAACTTAATGATTACAGTAACTTATATGCATTTTCTATTAATTAGATTAATTAAGGCCATCATGAATTTGACCATTTTGAAAGGGAATTGTAGATGCATTATTTTTCAACTGCCTTTATTGTCTGTTGTTGACAAAACTGGTTGGGTTAATGTGCATAGAATTGAGAAAGAATATAATTGAGAAAGTCATCATAAATAGTGTATGTGATAAATACAGTGAATAAAAACATTGACATTTTTAAGGAGATGCTGCTTTTCTGACAGAAGACACATAAACCTTGACCTGCACTAAAACTCAGTACTAAGGTAAGATGCAATTTCTAATTGTTCACAGTAATGTAGGTATTTGGTGAACTATTAAATATGAATCTTGAGAGAAACTAAGCTTCTTATCAAGCTAGGAACAATTTTGGGTGGACAAATTTGTAAATAAAGCATAATTGCATGTGTTTTACTCTACCAGAAGGTTTCTACAAACGATACAAAGCTAAAGTATATACAAAAGTCTACAGACGATACTACAGAAAAATAAAAGAATAAATTAAGGAATAAAAATTTGCTGCTTATCCAGATTTTATTATTATGTCTTTGTTATGTTGCTCAGATCAGAGTGTTGTTTTGTGATATTGCTTGTTTATGAGCTTTAAACAAACTTGAAACAAATGTATGTCATGTACCAACTAAAGGTCTCTAAACAAAATATAATATTTAATCACTGGTTATATTTTCCATAGAGCAAGACAACAGTGGCTAGTGATCTCAACATATTTACCCCTGAAACTAAAACTTTCTTCCTGAAAACACCCGTACCATTTCACCTGCAATGATGTTGTGTCGTTTAACAAGCACCAGCCAAAGCCCACTAAACAGTCCAACTCAGCTGCGGTTGGTGCTGTTGGGAAAAACAGGTTCAGGTAAAAGTGCCGCTGGAAACACCATCTTGGGTACAAACTGTTTCCAATCTAATCTGAGCATGAGCTCAGTGACAAATCAATGCCAGAAGGAATGTGGAGATGTTCAGGGACAGAGTCTGGCAGTGATTGACACTCCAGGCTGGTTTGACACATCCCTACAGCAAAGGGAGATAAACCAGGAAGTGCTAAGAGGTCTGGCCATGTGTTCACCTGGACCACATGCATTTCTGCTCATTATACCAATCGCTCGCTTCACAGAGGAGCAGCAGCAGACTGTTGATATGATTACAGAAGTATTCAAGGAGAACATCAATCGTCACACAATCATCATCTTTACCCGAGCAGATGAACTGGAAGGAGAGACAATTGAGCAGTTTATATCCAGACAGGGCAAAAAAATCCAGGATCTTATTGCACGATTTGGTGGGCGTTTCTTGGCTTTCAACAACAAGGACCCAGAGAATCGGGACCAGGTGAAACAGCTTCTGAAGAAGCTGGATGAGTTGCTCGAACAAAATGAGTACCGTCACTTCACCAACCAGGAAACAGAAGCTGTAGAGAAAGCACTATTAATGCTGAAAGAGAAAAAGCTAAAAGATTCAATTGAGAAGGCCAAGCAGGAAGTAAGGCAGATCGGTGAACGACGCAAGGCTGAAATCAACAAAGCCCTGGAGATGGACAAGCAAAAGATAGAACAGCAAAGACGTCACACCCAGAGTGAAATCCTCCGTTTAACAGCAGAAATGAATAAGGAATCTGAAAACCTTTATGAAAGTCCACACAGGCTGCAGTCACTGCGTAAATCTCTACAGAGTGCAGAAAACCAACTCACAAAGCTGGAGGAAGAGAAACACATGAGGATAAAGGAAAGTGATTTGGAGATAAATAATGTTGAAAAATGGATCATAGAAAAAGAGCAAAGGAGAGAGCAAGAGGAGAGAGAAAAAGCTTCTAATGAGGATGAAAGCAAATGGTATTTGGATGAAAAATATTTCACTATTCTGAAGTACCTCATCTTGTTTGCAGGAGGTGCTGGAGCTGGGCTTCTGTTGGGACCTGCAATTTTTTTAGCCCCTGCAGCACCTGTAGGTCTGTTAGCCGAGTTAACTGCACTGCTCGGACCAGAGCTTGCAGCCACAGTGATGGCAGCAGCTACAAAAGCAGCTCCTATAGTGGGTGTGGCAACAAAGGTAGCTCCAATGGTGACTAGCCTCTGTTCCATTCAGTAAAACACAAACAAATACATGTATCTGTCTCATCCGTCACTGTATTGTACAGTGTACTATTGTAGTCCAGGATTGTCAAGCAGGCACAGACAAATGATGCAGAATCCATGTTCTTCTAGAGGGCAAAGTAGTTTTTAATTTCTTTTGTTTTGTATGTGAGAGTAAATCTGGTCCACCTCACAATGGACTAAATGTAACGTTGCCTGTTCCCTACAGTACAATGAATTAAACACCTCTGCTCTAGTCTTTTTTTTTTCTTCTTTCGGCTTTTCCCATTATGGGTAGCCACAGCGGATCATCCATATTCATGATCCGCATGTTTGATTTGGCACATGTTTTGTGACGGTAATATTGCATATACAGAATCAATACTCATAACATGTTTTATTAGTCATTTTTGCATGTACTAATCACAGTCAGTGTACCACTTGCATTCTCTACCCTCTAGTACACGAATTTTTAAAATGCAGCAGTTACTTTACATTTTATTCCTAACATAAAAAAAATTACATTTACTGGAACTGTAATCCTATTACTTTGAAGTTTATATACTACTATTATCAGTACATATTTGCAGTAATCAGATACAAAAGTGTGTTTCAATGCTACAATGTATATTTTTTTTATCCATTTCATCCATTATTTACATTTATTTGCATATCTTTTTATCATATTGTGTGATATAATGTAATGTTTTAGTAGAAATGGCTTCAATGGTTTTGATATATATTAAGCATGAAAAATAAAAAAAAGATTATTCTGCTCAAGGTTTTTATTAATTGAATGTCACTTTTGGTTTCCTTCACAACATATAAAAAATATATGTAAATGTAAATATGTAAATATGATGTAAATAAAACTGCCCAGTCCCAGTCCTACCCTACCCAGTCACGTTATAGCAGGTTGAGGTTTGTAATTGCTGATACTGAACCCAGAGCTACTGGCAGATGAAACAGAGTACTGATACTCCACGAATCAGTTGGTGAGTTTCTTTTCTTTGATAGTTTATTGTTTAATGATAAATCAAATCAGCCGCGTTCAGGTTGAAGCAAATTCCCCACTTTAAACCACATGCCATTCAGTCAAGCTGGTCGGAGTCTTACTGAGGAACTGTCCTGAGGAAGACAACAAACTGAATGTAAAGCCTCAAAAACAACAGAACATCAATTTCTTCTTGTTTGCTGCTTGTTCTCTCTGTAACATGCCAAATTGTAATGAAAAAACTTTCACTTTCAAGAGAAAACATCAACTTAGATGGTCTTATAAAAAAGAAATGTCACGTTTTGTACCTGAGATGTGTTTTGTAACCTGCTGACAATTGAACAGTTTATATCCAGACAGAAACATTCAAGTTTGAATGAATCTATAGTGTTGTTTGTAACAGCCACAGAAAGTTAATGTAAGTTCCAGGCTATAGATTTTTATAATCTTTATACCACAATTAATTAAAGAAAGTTCAGAATACCCTGTATGGTCAAACCAGAATTTGAAAATGTTTGTTTTGTATGTGATATATATCAAACCTGGTTTACTTGACATTGTGTGGCATAATGTGGCAGGTTACCCTCACCCACTTCTTTTACAGCAGGATACCCTCACCCACTTCCTTTCCAGCAGGATACCCTCACCCACTTCTTTTACAGCAGGTTACCCTCACCCACTTCCTTTACAGCAGGATACCCTCACCCACTTCCTTTACAGCAGGTTACCCTCACCCACTTCCTTTACAGCAGGTTACCCTCACCCACTTTCTTTACAGCAGGTTACCCTCACCCACTTCCTTTACATCAGGATACCCTCACCCACTTCCTTTACAGCAGGTTACCCTCACCCACTTCCTTTACAGCAGGTTACCCTCACCCACTTTCTTTACAGCAGGATACCCTTACCCACTTTCTTTACAGCAGGTTACTCTCACCCACTTCCTTTACATCAGGTTACCCTCACCCACTTCCTTTACAGCAGGGTACCCTCACCCACTTCCTTTACATCAGGATACCCTCACCCACTTCTTTTACAGCAGGATACCCTCACCCACTTCGTTTACAGCAGGATACCCTCACCCACTTCGTTTACAGCAGCTTACCCTCACCCACTTCCCTTACAGCAGGTTCTCTCACCCACTTCCTTTACAGCAGGATACCCTCACCCACATCCTTTACAGCTGGTTACGCCCAACTTTTATGTTTACAGCAGGTTACCCAACCCTTTCAATTTACAGCAGGCTTCTATTATTTATTGACTTTACTGCATAATAATCCTGTCTGTTTTAAGCACATGTTTTGTATGGAAAGTTGCCCTCTCTAAAATGGCGGTACCATTGACGTCCTCGCTTACTCTTCAGACGACATTTTTTCATTGCAAAAAAAGTCTTGTTGAAAAGGTTTTGGCGCCCTCTTGTGACAAGATTTAGTTTGATTTTATTTCTAGTCTGTACGAAGGCTCACGGTATTTGGAGCAATGTAGTTTAACTTATTGATTATTTCCTTAATACTTTATAACGTTTCCTCTAGAGTCGGTAAAAACACTCGCTATCTTGCTAGAATGTGAACAACAAAATTACATAGACTTATACACAGTAACTACATAAACATACAGTATATTTAACTTTTATATGTGTGTACATTCACCTACATAAAATGTTCCCTATATGCCAAAACAAAAACCATGAAATATGTTTATATAAAAATCTTTGTGGTCGCAGTTGTCTCAGAGGGACAAAGGGGGTCACAAGGGGGTCATTGCTAGTTCAGATAAATTGCAATTTTAAACATGTGGGATTTCAGTTTGGCTTCACTCTTACTGTAGCTCCAAAAATCAAAAGACTAATACATTGTTTTGTCAGTCACTATTTTCCAGCAAACAATCTTTAATAAGAATACGGAATAGAATTTGTGGAGACAACATAAAGTAGGGGCATATGGGGATTTGTTATGGTGGAAGCCCACTGCGGCAGTAGCCCATATTAAGGATCAAACCATGGATCAAGGCTACCTGAGAGAGCACTTTATCTTCTTCTTATAGTTTTATGTTTTCAGGTGATAGTGCTATGACGGACAGTGTTGCCTATTGAGTAAAAACTTTTACTAGTGTTTGGTTTTTGAGTTTAGTTTGAAATATATTTAAAAGGTGTTAACCAGAGGCTATTTGCTTATAATATCACTGTCTATTATGCAAAATACATAAATGCATTAATGTATTAAATTATTATTATAATTATTATAAAATTATTTTATTAATAATAATAATAATAATAATAATAATAATAATAATAACAAACAAGTAGCTTTTATAATTGATCAGCCACTTTCTGTCACTGACAAATAATCAGGTGAAAAAAAAAAAAGAAAGTGGTTTCGGGGAGAAATGTGTAAAATCTATATTCAATTCAATTCAATTCATTTTTATTTGTATAGCGCTTTTAACAATGAACATTGTCTCAAAGCAGCTTTACACAGAAAATGTGGTGATTAAACATAAATATGTTCTTTGTAAGTATGTTTGTCCCTGATGAGCAACTGTGGCAAGGAAAAACTCCCTGAGATGGCATAAGGAAGAAACCTTGAGAGGAACCAGACTCAAGAGGGAACCCATCCTCATCTGGGTTGCACCAAATGTCCATTTGAAGCAGATATACAATGTTGTGGGGTACAGTGATGATGATCAGAAGCAAACTGCACTCCCGAGTCAGCGCTGCAGACCACCGACACCAACTACAGTCCAATCCGTCCTCAAAGCACCCGTTCTACTCCGGAATTAAGAGACCGTCCCGAGCTGCACAGAAGTGTGAAGATCCAAGGAGGAGAGGGGCAGGAACAGTGGTCACTGGAGCCTCAGGAGCATGTTTAACTCGACCGAAAGAGAGAGGGAGAGAGAGAGAGAGAGAGAGAGAGAGAGGGTGACGGGAAGAGAAGGATATGGATTATTAAGTGTAACTATTGGTGTATGAAAGTTAATGTCACTGTGCAGTTTGGACTCCGGCAAGACTCGCTATGGCAGCATAACTAAAAGGGAGAACCAGAAGGTAACACAGACATGAGGGATCTCTGGGATAAGAGACGACCCACCACACCACCATCAACAAACCTGAGTGAACGTGTGAATGTGAGGGGACGACAGCATACAAATATCCCAGTTCACCAAACACTCTATATCCATGCTCCCTCCAGATCTGAGCCTTTACCTAAGAGAAATCTACTGATAAAAGGCTTGACTAAATAAATAAGTTTTCAACCTCGACTTGAACACTGAGACTGTGTCCGAGTCCCGAACACTGATTGGAAGGCTGTTCCATAACTGTGGGGCTTTATAAGAGAAAGATCTGCCCCCTGCTGTGGTCTTCATTATTTAAGGAACCAACAGATAGCCTGCACCTTTTGATCTAAGTAGGCGTGGAGGATCATACTGGTACAGAAGTTCACTCAGATACTGCGGTGCGAAACCGTTAAGTGCTTTATACGTCAGTAGTAATATTTTATAATCAATGCGAGATTTGATTGGGAGCCAGTGTAGACTAATTAAAACAGGGGTGATGTGGTCGTATTTCCTAGATCTAGTGAGGACCCTTGCTGCTGCATTCTGGACTAACTGAAGCTTATTTATGCACTTACCGCACACCCAGACAGTAAAGCGTTACAGTAGTCTAATCTAGAAGTAACAAAAGCATGAACTAGTTTTTCTGCATCCTGTAACGACATCATATTTCTAATCTTAGCAATATTTCTAAGGTGAAAGAAGGAGATCCTGGTGATGTTATTCACGTGAGACTCAAAGGAAAGACTCGGGTCAATAATCACACCAAGGTCTTTGACAGCCGACATGCTGAAACAGAAACACCATCCAGAGATGCTACGTAATCGGAAAGTTTACTTCTAGCTGCAAGTGGTCCTAGTAAAAGTACTTCCGTCTTATCTGAGTTGAGCAGAAGAAAGTTATTAAGCATCCACTGTCTAATGTCCTTTACACACTTCTCAACATTGTTAAGCTGATCTCTCTCATCTGGCTTTGCTGAAATATACAGCTGTGTGTCATCAGCATAGCAATGGAAGCGAATCCCATGTTTATGAATAATTTCACCAAGAGGCAGCATATATAAAGAGAAAAGCAGTGGGCCTAAGACAGATCCTTGAGGAACACCAAACTTTACCTCATAGAGCGTGGAGAACTCACCATTTACATCCACAAACTGATAGCGATCAGTCAAATAAGACCTGAGCCAAGAGAGAGCTGTTCCTTTATTCCTACAACATTCTCAAGTCTAGCAAGCAGTATAGTGTGATCAATGGTGTCAAAAGCTGCACTAAGGTCGAGCAAAACAAGTAAGGAGACAAAACCCTGATCAGAGGCCAATAACAGGTCATTTACCACCTTAACTAGCGCCGTCTCTGTGCTATGATGAGGCCGAAATCCTGACTGATACATTTCAAAATGTTATTCATAAGCAGATGTGAGCATAACTGCTGTGCTACAACCTTTTCTAAAATTTTGGATATAAAGGGGAGATTTGATATCGGTCTGTAGTTGGACAACTGACATGGGTCAAGGTCAGGTTTCTTAATAAGGGGGTGGATAACTGCCAGTTTGAAGGATTTCGGTACATAACCAGTGCTAATGGAAGAGTTAATTATTTTTAAAACAGGTTTGATTACCTCTGGAGCTATCTGTTTAAAGAAACTAGTAGGCAAGGGATCGAGAATACAGGTTGATGATTTTGATGAGGAGATTAATGAAATTAAGTCACTCTCATGAATAGGAGTGAAGCTTTGTAATTGATTGTCTGCTATAATGACACTGCTGTCTACAGGGTTACTTGTAAAATAATTTGGATTTATATTAACCGCCTGGATTTCTTGCCTGATGTTTTCAATTTTATTATTAAAAAAGTTCATGAAATCATTACTACCTATTGATGGTGTGCATGTTAGCGCAGTGCTTTTATTCCTGTTAATTTTGCTACCGTGCTGAATAAAAATCTAGGATTATGCTTGTTATTTTCTATGAGGGTGGAGAAATATGCTGATCTGGCAGCACTAAGAGATTTTCTATAATTTAGGAGGCTCTCCTTCCATGCTATTTGAAATACTGTTAATTTTGTTTGACGCCATTTACGTTCTAGTTTTCGAGTGTTCTGTTTTAAGGTGCGCGTATGATCATTATACCACTGTGCTAATTTTTTTCTCCCTGATCATTTTGGTCTTAAGGGGAGCTACATCATCTAGAGTGTAACGTAACGTTGTTTCTAGATGTTCAGTGGCCCAGTCGAGCTCTGCAGGGTCTGACGGAGATCTATCTAATATCGTAATATCGGGAAGATTATTAATAAAACGCGCTGCTGTAGCTGACGTGAAAGTGACTATAAGTGGTTATATTTGAGTAATTATTTCATTTGTATTTAATTTGTCACCAGCAAAACTCTACAGAACCCCAATGGCTTTCCACAGTGCGGTACCGTTATTCATTAGTGAAGAAACGAAACTTAGGAGGAAAAAAAAAGGGGGGGGTCGTGTGTGTGTGTGTGTGTGTGAGAGATAGAGAGAGAGAGAGAGAGAGAAAACCATTATTTTGGAATAAGTGGTACTGTCCGTGGTTAAAGAAAAGTAAGTACTTTAAGTACACTATTTATTTTATTATTATTAAGTGCCATTACAACTAATGTTTCTATGATTAAAAAAGTATATATTTAAAAGTTTTTACTTTTGAGATACTTCGAGCATTGTTTTTTGCCATCCAGCTGTTCCTACTGCAAGAGCATAGTGATGACTACTGAAGTGTACAGTAAAACCCCGTTGTACGAGCAAACGGAGATACGAGCGACCTCAGATATTTTTTCTCAGATATATATAATTTATTCCACCAATAATTAATTTTTAATCAGTAAACATTTGTTTTACTGATGCGCCAAGTCTCAAACCAGCACCAAAATCCGCCATGATGCACACAATTAACCCTCTGGGAGTCATGCACATGTTGATTAGAATATTTATACTTGAAAACTATTAATTAAGGTACATTTAGAACAGATAAAAATCTACGATAAAGTTTTGTTTAATTTTGAGTTAACTCATGACAAGCCATTAATCGTGATAAAATATTTTTAATTCGATTGACAGCCCTAATATTAATTTGAAGTAACATCCAGTTACCAGCATTGTGCTAAAACTGGTAGTGGTAAAGGCTACTTTTTACTTAAGTACATGTCAGAGCCCAAACTTCTTTACTTTAAAAAAGTGTAGTCAGTACTTCAATTTTTACCCGAGTATTTTAAAACATGAGTATCTGCACTTCTGCTTAAGTGAAGGATGTGTTTTAATGTTGGAAATAATAAAAATAAAGAAAAACATTGAGGGAGAAAGTCTGTGTATGTATGTACATATATTCTCAAAAGAAATTTATTTCTCTTCAGAACAGAATCCAAAAATGATCCGTTCTCAATTCAAAAACTCCACCAGGCTACACCAGCTGCGGTTGGTTCTGTTGGGAAGAACTGGTTCAGGTAAAAGTGCCACTGGAAACACCATCTTGGGTACAAAATGTTTCCAATCTAATCTGAGCATGAGCTCAGTGACAAATCGATGCCAGAAGGAATGTGGAGATGTTCAGGGACAGAGTCTAGCAGTGATTGACACTCCGGGCTGGTTTGACACATCCCTACAGCAAAGTGAGATAAACCAGGAAGTGCTAAGAGGTCTGGCGATGTGTTCACCTGGACCACATGCATTTCTGCTCATCATACCAATTGTTCGCTTCACAGAGGAGCAGCAGCAGACTGTTGATATGATTACAGAAGTATTCAAGGAGAACATCAACCGTCACACAATCATCATCTTTACCCGAGCAGATGAACTTGAAGGAGAGACAATTGAGCAGTTTATATCCAGACAGGGCGAAAAAATCCAGGATCTTATTGCACGATTTGTTGGGCGTTTCTTGGCTTTCAACAACAAGGACCCAGAGAATCGAGACCAGGTGAAACAGCTACTGAAGAAGCTGGATGAGTTGCTCAAACAGAATGAGTACCATCACTTCACTTACCAGAAAACTCAGATGCGGTTGGTGCTGTTGGGAAGAACAGGTTCAGGTAAAAGTGCCACTGGAAACACCATCTTGGGTACAAAATGTTTCCAATCTAAACTGAGCATGAACTCAGTGACAAAGCAATGCCAGAAGAAAAGTGGAGTAGTTGAGGGGCGGAACCTAGCAGTGATTGACACTCCAGGCTGGTTCGACACATGCCTACAGCAAAGCGAGATAAACCAGGAAGTGCTAAGATGTCTGGCCATGTGTTCACCTGGACCACATGCATTTCTGCTCATCATACCAATCGCTCGCTTCACAGAGGAGCAGCAGCAGACTGTTGATATGATTACAGCAGTATTCAAGGAGAACATCAATCGTCACACAATCATCATCTTTACCCGAGCAGATGAACTTGAAAGAGAGACAATTGAGCAGTTTATATCCAGACAGGGCGAAAAAATCCAGGATCTTATTGCACGATTTGGTGGGCGTTTCTTGGCTTTCAACAACAAGGACCCAGAGAATCGGGACCAGGTGAAACAGCTTCTGAAGAAGCTGGATGAGTTGCTCGAACAGAATGAGTACCGTCACTTCACCAACCAGGAAACAGAAGCTGTAGAGAAAGCACTATCATTGCTAAAAGAGAAAAAGCTAAAAGATTCAATTGAGAAGGCCAAGCAGGAAGTAAGGCAGATCGGTGCACAACGCAAGGCTGATATCAACAAAGCCCTGGAGATGGACAAGCAAAAGGTAGAACAGCAAAGACGTCACACCCAGAATGTAATCTTCTGTGTAACAGCAGAAATGAATAAGGAATCTGAAAACCTTTATGAAAGTCCACACAGGCTGCAGTTACTGCAGAAATCTCTACAGAGTGCAGAAAACCAACTCACAAAGCTGGAGGAAGAGAAACACATGAGGATAAAGGAAAGTGATTTGGAGATAAATAATGTCAAAAAATGGATCATAGAAGAAGAGCAAAGGAGAGAGCAAGAGGAGAGAGAAAAAGCTTATAATGATGATGAAAGCAAATGGTATTTGGATGAAAAATATTTCACTATTCTGAAGTACCTCATCTTCTTTTTGGGAGGTGCTGGAGCTTGGCTTCTGTTGGGACCATTTTTTCTAGCCTCTGCAGCACCTGTAGGTCTGTTAGCCGAGTTAACTGCACTGCTCGGACCAGAGCTTGCAGCCGCAGTGATGGCAGCAGCTGCAAAAGCAGCTTCTATAATGGGTGTGGCAACAAAGGTAGCTCCACTGGTGACTAGCCTCTGTTCCATTCAGTAAAACACAAACAAATACATGTATCTGTCTCATCCTGTAAGTTTGAACGAATCTATAAAGTCACTGTATTGTAGTCCAGCATTTTTTAATGTAGAATTCATGTTCTTCTAAAGGGCAAAGTAGTTTTTCATTTCTTTTGTTTTGTATGTGAGAGTAAATCTTGTGCACCTCACGATGGACTAAATGTAACGTTGCCTGTTCCCTACAGTACAATGAGTTTAACACCTCTGCTCTAGTCTATGTGACGGTAATATCGCATATATAGAATCAATAATAATAACATGTTTTATTAGTAATTTTTGCATGTACTAATCACAGTCAGTGTACCGCTTGCATTCTCTACCCTCTGGTACATGCCTTTTTTCAATGCAGCAGTTACTTTACATTTTATTCCTAACATAATAAAGCCATTACATTAACTGGAACTGTAATCCTATTACTTTAATGTTAATATACTACTACAGTATATACTATATTAATATACTACTATTATCAGTACATATTTGCAGTAATCAGATACAAAAGTGTGTTTCAATGTTACAATGTGTTTATAGACATGTATCATTTGAAATAAAAGAATTTTTTCGATTTTAACTATTTGTGTCTCATTTACATTTATTTGCATATCTTTTTATCATATTGTGTTATATAATGTCATGTTTCAGTAGAAATGGCTTCAATGGTTTTGATATATATTAAGCATGAAAAATAAAAGAAACAATATTCTGCTCAAGGTTTTTATTAATTGAATGTCACTTTTGGTTTCCTTGACAACATATAAAAAATATATGTAAATGTAAATATTTAAATATGATGTAAATAAAACTGCCCAGTCCCAGTCCTACCCTACCCAGTCACGTTATAGCAGGTTGAGGGTTGTAATTGCTGATACCAAACCCAGAGCTACTGGCAGATGAAACAGAGTACTGATACTCCACGAATCAGTTGGTGAGTTTCTTTTCGGTGATATTTTTTATCTGTTTAATGTTTATTGATAAATCAAACATTTTCCAGCAGGTTACCCTCACCCACTTCCTTTACAGCAGGTTACTCTCACCCACTTCCTTTACAGCAGGTTACTCTCACCCTTTTCCTTTACAGCAGGATACTTTTACCCACTTCCTTTCCATCAGGTTACCCTTACCCACTTTCTTTACAGCAGGTTACCCTCACCCACTTCCTTTACAGCAGGTTACCCTCACCCACTTCCTTTACAGCAGGTTACCCTTACCCACTTCCTTTACAGCAGGTTACCCTCACCCACTTCCTTTACACCAGGATACTTTTACCCACTTCCTTTCCAGCAGGTTACCCTCACCCACATCCTTGAAATCAGGTTACCCTTACCCACTTCCTTTACATCAGGTTACCCTTACCCACTTCCTGTACAGCAGGTTACCCTTACCCACTTCCTTTACAGCAGGTTACCCTTACCCACTTCCTGTACAGCAGGTTACCCTTACCCACTTCTTTGACAGCAGGTTACCCTCACCCACATCCTTTACATCAGGTTACCCTTACCCACTTCCTTTACAGCAGGTTAACCTTACCCACTTCCTGTACAGCAGGATACCCTTACCCACTTCCTTTACACCAGGATACTCTCACCTACTTCCTTTACATCAGGTTACTCTCACCCACATCCTTTACAGCTGGTTACGCCCACCTTTTATGTTTCCAGTAGTTTATCCCTGCCCTTTACCTTTACAACAGGTAACCCAACCTTTCCAATTTACAGCAGGCTTCTATTATTTATTGACTTTACTGCATAATAATCCTGTCTGTTTCAAGCACATGCTTTGTATGGAAAGTTGCCCTCTCTAAAATGGCGGTACCATTGACGTCCTCGCTTACTCTTTAGACGACATTTTTTCATTGCAAAAAAGTCTTGTTGAAAAGGTTTTGGCGCCCTCTTGTTGATAGATTTAGTTAGATTTGATTTCTAGTCTGTACGAAGGATCACTGATTTTGGAGCAATGTAGTTTAACTTATTGATTATTTCCTTAATACTTTATAACGTTTCCTCTAGAGTCGGTAAAAAATACTTGCTATCTTGCTAGAATGTAAACATCAAAATTGCATAGACGTATACACAGTAAATACATAAACATATATTTAACTTTTATATGTGTGTACATTCACCTACATAAAATGTTCCCTATATGGCAAAACAAAAACCATGAAATATGTTGATATAAAAATCTTTGTGGTCGCAGTTGTCTCAGAGGGACAAAGGGGGTCACAAGGGGGTCATTGCTAGTTCAGATACATTGCAATCTTAAACATGTGGGATTTCAGTTTGGCTTCACTCTTACTGCAGCTCCAAAAATCAAAAGACTAATACCTTGTTTTGTCAGTCACTATTTTCCAGCAAACAATCTTTAATAAGAATACGGCATAGAATTTGCAGAGACAACATAATTTGAAATGAAAGTTCAGGACTGGCAGCACAAACACATTTTGTATTTAGAAACTGCAATGCATATGGGGATTTGTTATGGTGGAAGCCCACTGGGGCAGTAGCCCATATTAAGGATCGAACCATGGATCAAGGCTACCTGAGAGAGCACTTTATCTTTTCAGGTGATAGTGCTATGACATAAATGCATTTATGTAGTAAATTATTATTATAATTGTTATAAAATTATTTTGTAAATAAAAATAAACAAGGAGCTTTTATAATTGATCAGCCACTTTCTGTCCCTGACAAATAATCAGCAACTTGTCTTGAGGGGTTTGACATGTCGCACTGTAACTGGAGATCCAGCTTGCCATTCCCGGGGGTTTACAGTTGTTAAATATAACCCAGATCAGCCAGCTAAGCAAAAGGAGCCACCAAAGGAGCGGAGATAAGCCTGGCATTGGCCATGCTAGCATCTGCACTCAGGCCTGACTTAGCCACCATGAACTGATGTGTCAGATTTGTTTTTTGTTTGTTGTTGTTTGTTTTTCAGAAAATATATAAATGGAATGGTAGCAAAGAAAATGTAAACTGCCTATAAAGACCACGGAGGTCTGAGAAGAAATATAGTATGTGGAACTATGAAGGGTAATGTAATGTGTAGAGGAAGTGTAACGAGGGTTTCAGAGTACATAATTGTATAAAAAAAATTATTGAATTAAAAAATTGAATAATTTACACAAACTGAATGGACTACTTGAGTTGCAACAGTGTAAATGTAATAAAGGATAAAGTGTATTGTACCATTGGAGAAGTAAATACATTTTTTAACATGTATTTAACAAGTATTTCTAACATGTAAAAAAAAGGGTTAAAGTGTAAATGAATTGTTAAAAGATAGTTAAAAGCAACATTTTGTAAAAATGTAAATTGTGAGTAAAATTTAGAGGAAGTCATGCTACAAAAGTGGAAATGGGAGTGGAAATAGGAAACAAGTCAAAAAATACTGTAGAGAAGAATGTTATACACAGAGAATAAAAAGCAGTGCAACATGTAGAGGAAGTGTCAGAGAGTAAATTTTAAGGAATGTGTACAGCATAATGCAATGTGATGTAACTGTAAAGTGAAAAGGTATGTATACAAGTGTAACGTGAAGGAAATGCAAAGCAAAATGTAGTGTAAATATTAACAATAATGCAATATGAAGGAAGTGTAAAATGTAAAGAGGAAAGTAACCTAGAGGAAGTGTAAATATTTCCAAATGTAGAGGAATAGAGGGGTGTAACATGTAGAGGAAGCGCCAATGGGAATATAAAATTAACATATGAAAAAAGTGTAGTGAGGAAAGTAAAGAGAAAGTGTAAAGGCACTGTACATGGCAGTGTAAATATAATTAGAAATGTGACTTGTAGAGGAGGTCGTAAAAGGAAGTGTATATGTAAATATAAAGGCAAATGTGACAGGTAGAGGTGGTGTAAAAAAGAATGTAATATACAAAAAAGTTGTAAATCAGAGTTTTCAAGGGTGCAACATGTAAAGGAAGTGTAAATACTAAAGAGGAGATGTACAAAAAGTGTACATAGGAGTGTAAACAAAACCAAAAAAAACATGTAGTGCAGGTTGTAAAAGGAAGTGTACATCGGAGTGGAAACATAAGAGAAGTTGTAGAAGAAAATGTACCTAGGAATGAAAATATAACGTAAAACTTGACATGTAGAGCTGGTGTAAAAAGGAAAGCAACTTATAGTAGGTAAATGTAAAAGGAAATGTAAAGAAAGTGTACATGTGAGTGTAAATGTAAAAGGAAATGTAAAGAAAGTGTAGAAGGGAGTATAAATGTAAAAGGAAATGTAAAGGAGGTGTAGACGGAAGTGTAAATGTAAAGGAAGTGTAGACGGAAGTGTAAATGTAAAAGGAAATGTAAAGGAAGTGTACATGGGAGTGTGAATGCAAAAGGAAATGTGATGTAAAGGAAGTGTACATGTAAGTGTAAATGTAAAGGAAGTGTAGACGGAAGTGTAGACAGAAGTGTAAATGTAAAGGAGATGTAAAGGAAGTGTAGATGGGAGTGTAAATGTAAAGGAAATGTAAAGGAAGTGTACATGTGAGTGTAAATGTAAAGGAAGTGTAGACAGAAGTGTAGACGGAAGTGTAAATGTAAAAGGAGATGTAAAGGAAGTGTAGACGGGAGTGTAAATGTAAAGGAAGTGTAGACGGAAGTGTAGACAGTAGTGTAGACAGAAGTGTAAATGTAAAAGGAAATGTAAAGGAAGTGTACATTGAAGTGTAAATGTTAAAGAAATGTGACAGAGAAAGTATAAACAGAAATATAAATAGAAAGTGAACATATGAGTGTAAATTATGTAAGTAAACGTGACAATAAACAAGGAATTGTAAATATAAAATGAAATGTGACACGTCTGGGAAGTTTCAGGAGGAAGTGTATCGTGCAGTAGGTGTTAATGGGAGTGTCAGACGTAAAGTGGGTGTAGCGTGTAGATAGAAGTGTACAGAAAAGGAAATCGAAAACGTGGAAGTGTGAGAAGTAGAATGAGTGTAAATGAAAGTGTAAAGCATTAAGCGACGTGTGAGCTGCAGGGGGAAAAGTGTGATTAGGACTGAACGCTAGCGCACTGACGCAGCTTGGCATTTAGCTGCGCACTGAGAGGGCCGGCGGGAGGTAAACAAGATGGCGGCTACCTTGGAGCAGCTGCAGCATTAGGAGCAGAGGAGAGAGGTATAGGACTGCGGTGACAGCACATAGCGGGGGGAAAACGAGCCGGTTCGGGGAATAGATTTGATATTTGCACTTGTTCGTTTCACGGCCCGAGGTGAGACGTTTGCTTGCGGTTCGTTTTGCGGTTTCTCGGGACGTCTCTGTGCTGCATTGACTGCTCGACTAGCGGTTAGCTGATTAGCTTAGCCGTGTGTGGATGTTAGTAAACCCTTAGCTAGCTAGGGGACCAGACTAGCCGAAACTTACTGAAATGGGTTTGGGAGTGAGTTTTGGGTTTGGTGGATATTTTAACCCGATTTTGTAGGTTGGTTTCGGGTTATTGAGCTACCAGTTACCTTGGCTTCACAACAAATCGGTAGGTACAGAGGCGACATGCTAAACATGTGTAAATGAGTTTGAACGTCCACTTAAATGAGGGCCTGCAGATAAAATTGGTCTTGGAAATGTCTTGGACAGCAAAATAATAATTGTGAGAGTAATAATATTTCTGAATGTTTGAAGGAAATGTTGCTGTAGCTGTTGAGTCCCAGTCAAGTTTAAACCTAAAGGATTCAATTACTTTTCACATTTATTTAACTGTGTAATTTCCCTTTTTATTTTTTAGAATTGATTTTATTTTATTTAGTTTCCCCATAAAAGCATGACCATGTCTAATCAGCTTATTTGACTAACCTGCTGTTAATGTTACCTGCTTGTGCCTAACAAGTTGTTTTCAAGTTTACAGATTTCTAGAAAATAATCATAAAAATCATTTTATTCTTTAATTATGTGACCATTTTCCCCATTCATCTGATCGCTTTGTGATGAAAAACAGCGTTTCGAGTATAAGAAGGTGTACTTTTATCCGTTTAGCTGTACATTTGTTGATTTGGGACAAACAGGAGGCAAGTTATATCCTGTTAATTCTTTTAGAAAGTTGACCTTGAATTTCTTTATTTCAAAGTTAAGACTTTAAAGAAATGAACACAAACGGCTTGTCGTGTTGCCGAGAAACCAGAACTTTCATCACCTTAAAGCATCATATTAAGATCTATAGGTTTCCTCTTAAACAACCACACACACACACACACTTTCTTTATTTCTGTAGATCAAGTCTATATGAATGAGGTGTGACTGTAGAAATGATATCATAAAGTATTACACTTTTTTGAGTTGCCGTTATTTGAAAAGGAATAAACGGCGCTATTCATGACGGCTGTGTCCAATTTTGCTTTTCATTACTGATTAGGATTTTTCCATATTTGCAGGTTTCTCGTCTTCGTTGGATGAGATTTGGAGTGCTGTGAGGGGAAAAATCCATCGTAGCAAGATAATCTGGATCTTCATTCTGGATATCAGTGTGAAAATGCATCACTCCAGGATGGACCTCATGCCCTAGTGGATGTTGTTGTCCAGCAGGAAAAACCTTAGTGAGTCCCCAAGACGGGTTTCTTCACGATTTCTGAACTAAGTTGCTTTGTACTGGACATGTTGTCAGAGATGAATAGGTGTCCAGTCATTCCAAATGTAGGCTAGCGCCGGCCTCTGATTGGACAGCGTATACTGAACTCGAAAGGCCAGTGCTCGGTGAAGTCTGACTATCTGCTTTTTTTTGTTTGTTTTGAGCTTTTTTTTTGTTTTGTTTTTTGC
Organism: Silurus meridionalis; assembly: GCF_014805685.1. Taxonomy (NCBI): domain Eukaryota; kingdom Metazoa; phylum Chordata; class Actinopteri; order Siluriformes; family Siluridae; genus Silurus; species Silurus meridionalis. The sequence continues at coordinate 3,872,025 of NC_060903.1, forward strand.
ACTGGACCTTTTTCCTCATACCCATTCTTGGTTACCCTTGCACTAGTTCTACTCATGTTTACATCGTTGTTTTACCTGAGCCTTCATAAAAGCAGCAGCTTTGTTGCAATCAAGTGTCAGTTCTTTCAAATGCTGTTCTAAAAGGTTTCTCAACTTCCCAGCCAATCAGAATTGGAGATACAGACCACATCTCCTTGTAGCTCTTAGGGCGTGAGCGAGGAAAAGGGAAAGGAAGGTTGCAAGAAAAGATGAGTGTCGGGGAGCTTCAGAACGCGGGCTTCCTGACCGAGAACGAGCTCATGTCCATGGACGCTTTCATCCACCGCATCGACTCCACCGAGGTGATCTACCAGCCGCGGCGCAAGCGCGCCAAGCTCATTGGGAAGTACCTGATGGGAGACCTGCTGGGGGAGGGATCTTACGGCAAGGTGAAGGAGATGCTGGACTCTGAGACTCTGTGTCGGCGAGCTGTGAAGATCCTCAAGAAGAAGAAGCTGAGGAGAATCCCTAATGGAGAGGCCAATGTGAAAAAGTAAGCTGTTGATTGTATTTGATGTGCTTTTTCTCTCTCTCTTTCTTCCTCTTTTTCTCTGGCTCATGTTGCTGCAGTAAAGTTCTTGATGACGGCGAGAAAAAAAAAATCATGTTTCAGCACTCAAGTTGTAACTCTCGGTCGCTGGAGAAGCGTAGCAGGCTGCAAAGTGAACCAAACGTGTGTCTCCATTATTTTCATCCTCATCAAGCAATTTCATCAGGTTCGACTCGTACGAATAGCAACCGAACCCTTCACAGGTATCGCACTGTCTGGTTACAGATGTCCTCTCGTTTAGCGTTTTGGACTCCAGTGTCTAAAACGCTGTATTAAAATGATTGCTTTAACCTTCAGCAGCAGTAAATGGGAATCAATAGCGGAAGCTTCAAAGCTTAAAAAAAACAAAAAAAACATTTAATTATTGCCAAACCCAAAACAAAACTTTTGCTAGTGGGGCGGTTGCTATTTTATTTTAATTTTGTATAATTTATTTTTTATATAAAAGTTAGACGTTGTGGGTACGTCACGTCGTGTACCAGCGAATGTCTCGAAAATAGCCATGTTGTTCTTAGTTACATCGGTTTTAACATGTTGTAAATCTGTTTTTTATTTCCTCTTCCTTCACCATTGTTTTTTGCCAAAACTTAATATTTTTCTCATTTGCCAGCAAATTTGTGACCTGAATGGTCCGGGTGTAAAAAATAAATAGATAATATAAAACAAATTGTTTCTCATACAGTGCTTTGGAACATGTATTATGAAATCCCCCTAGGGTGCCTGGATATGAATCAAAATATGTGACTATATCATGCAAATCTTTAAACTCCTGCACAAACATCAACAGTCCTGTATTAGACACGAGAGTAATCGTTCCTGAAGGTTGTGTCGTATCTATTCGGCTTCAGAATCTTTAGTTTAGAAAGAGGAAGGTATAAATTCTTGTTTAAGCATAAAGGTGTTTTTTAGGGGTCTGTGGTGGTGAAAACAAGCCACAGATGTAGCAGGTAAAGATTCAGCTGGACTACGCTGGAGTTTTTCTTCACGCTTACAAAAAAATGACTCTTTCCCTTTATATCTTCTGACAATGCGGCATCCAACAGAGGCTTCAGAAATTTTTTCCATTTACTTGTTTACACCATAAACTGGCAAATTCCTTCCTGGCCTGCTCACCGATTCAATTTCCTAAAGGTCTTAGCCAAAAACTTTTTATCCCCTAATTCATTTAGAGTGGAGTTTTTCCGAGTTTAATCACAGCATGAGGTTTAATTAAAATGCTGCAGCGTGGAGCCCCGGGTGCTTCTTTAAATAGCGTTGAGGGTTTAGACCTACATCAGAATACTTTAGTGTAGCACGAGATGGATTATCACCAGTGATTAGAAGAGTTCACGTGTATATTGTGTACGATCTTAAGTATATCCGCGTAACGATTTGCTGTAAATTGCCTGTATTTATTAATAGCTGTAAAAGTTCATTGATCCAATCCAGGTGAAAATGTTGCACAGTGAGGACAGAGAAGCCAAAATAAAGATCTAGCCTTATATGGATTGCTGGGATGCCATAGTAGCCTTCCCATTCACAGCAACAATTAGCATTCCTGCTTTCCAGCGGCAGCGTGCCCTGACTGGTGCATGCACACAGGCTCTGGTATTGCATAACAGCCCCTGTTCTCATGGTGGCGTTGGAGGAATGTTGAGGTGGAGTCGAACAGGGCCGAGGTTAGTAGTCTAGAGCCCGGCTTGGAAAGAGTTTAAAAAAAAAAAAAACCACAATTTATTTAGAAATAACTTCGAAACGTCAACATGAGCACTTTACGCCATATCGTCACTTTATATATAATATATAATGACTACGGACCAATTTTCAAATATACACACGAACAATGTAGAGATAAGTGGAGAGTAATAAAGCCAGGCGTGAGAGCAGCTCTGATTTATCGTGCGTATGTTTGTTTAGCTTCTGTAATACACGTGACCGCACGTTTCAGAGCAATTGTAAATGGATAAAAAGTATAATAGAATCCATTATTAGATAATAGACTTCGAGGTGGTCACAGTAACTCCCTCTCATGTCTGGACATAAAGTTGTTGGTTATTTTTCCTCGAACAACACGCCTTGTCATGTTTTGTCGTATTTCTATGTTGTCGTCGAACATGCGTACAGTTACTATAGATTGGACTGTTTAATGCTTTAAACTTCTACATGATGTTATAAAGAGCGCTCTTTTTCAATGTTTACTGCTTGACACATTTCTGATAGATGTTTTATTGATTGGACTTTGCTGATAGACCCATAACGTTCCTGTTTTGTGTGTGTTTTGTGAGTTTGCACCACCACCCTGCTCTTCGTGGCTATTTTTTTCCCATTTGGAAACAAGTCAGTAGTGTGAACTAAAGCTACAGAATAATGTTAATGTCCTCATAAGGTTGGTTTCCATAACAACTCAAGAACAGTTACAGGTTTAAAGCAGAAATGTCTAGTTTTATATTGAAGTAGAGTTACAGAGAGTTATGTGAGAGTATATGCTGAACAGATCACTGTGCAAAATATTACTTATTTATGAAAGAATGAAATTTTGGCCTTGAAGCTCCTGAGTGTCAAAAATCCAAGATGGTATTAAAAAAAAAGGTATTTGAGAAGTTACGTTTGCTAGTTACATGTAGGGTTCAGCTATCAAGTATTCTACCAATTATTTCATTGATTAGTCAAGTAATATGATAAGTATTACTTTTTCTCTTAGCAAAGAGAAATACTAAATACAAAATTACTAAATAAGAAAAAATTTACTTGTTGTTGAGGGGAAAAAAAGAAAATATAACAATCATTTTCAAATGACTTTATAAAGGGTAAATGCACTGTACAGATTTTTTTTATTATTTTATATATTTGTTTGAATTGATCTTAAACCTGGAAACTTTCTGTTGTGTTCTTTGGCCTGAATCTTTTCCTCACCCCCTCGCCGTTTTCTCCTCGTTCATCCGTTTTTCATTCTGTGTTGTATGGAAGCCCGTTTCCGCCACACTTTTTTTTTTTTTTTTTTGCCTAATTAGGATTATTTTGCATCATGCATTACTTTTTTCCCTCATAAACATCCAACATTTCTGGTGCATTCTCCGAAAACCATGTTGAAGTTTAAAGCTGTTGGTGTATGAACGACGCTCCTCTGCTTCATCTGTCTTGTTCCTTCATCTCCAGAGCTGATTGTTAGACAAAGTTCTCTCCAGGGATTGGAGGCTCGATTTGATACCATGCGATTGGTTCTATTAATTGTAGCCCATTTTCATTTTCAATGTGTAAAACCTTGTGGAACTACAGAGAGGGTGACTCTGCCCGGTTGGCAAAAAAATAGTGTTTACATGTCCGGAGCGCTCCCGAGTTTAGCGGGTGGTGCATCAGTAATAATTTTCCATGGGATAACAGTGCTCCGTGTGTAGATAAATGGTCAACAAAGCATTTTTGTATTCGAATTACTGGAGATACTCAAGGAATCGTTCCAGCCCTAGTAACATGTAGTCTTTTGTTTTCTTCTGGCTAGATGCTTCTGTGAACACCAGACCATTGCACTTCTTGTAGTTCTTCCTCAAACTGTTGCCACTAAATTGGAAGCACCAATTGTATAGGATGTTCTTTATATGTTGGAATAAATTTTCCCTTTAATTTAACTGAAAGGACCAAATCTGTTCCAGTATGACAATGTTTTATTATAAAGCAAGCTCTATGAAGACCGAGTTTATTAGAGATTTGAGTGGTGTTCGAGTTAAAGGAGAAGAACTCTAACACCCCCACGGAACACTTTAGGGATTAATTGGAACCCCCGGTCTTCTTGGCCAACATTGATGACTGATCTCACTCCACCTTTCTCTAAAATCAAGTGGAAATCCTTACCAGAAGAGTGGCGCTTAATATAATTGCAAAGACAGAATCAGTGGCGCACTCATGAACTTTACCTCGTGTTAACAATTTTAAATGTTACTGTAAAACCACAGTATCGCTTCAGCTTTGATCCGTGTGTGGATTATTGTTCGCTTCATTTGTATACACCGCTCATTGTGTGCGATTAAACCTGGCTTTTTCTTTCACGTGGCTGAAATCTAAATGTCACTGAAAGTCTTTGAATTCAGTAGCAGAATACAATCGATTACATCTTTTTCTCACCAGAAACCAAATGAACAGTATTTTGAAAATCGTATCAACTCAACTGGAATATAAATGTAGTCGTGTGACCCGTTTACGATCCTCCAGGTGACCGTGTTGAGGAAATAAAGATGTATTGAATCATTTCCTTTCTGTTTGGTTTTCATCAGTCTTTGTTCAAAAAGTGCAACTGTGACGTTCAATGATGTCCATCCCCTTCCTCTTTACCAACACTTTACAGTAAATGGGAGCTTTTTGAGTCAGTACTTGCTCTTTCCGGTAAAAAACGAATTGAGGAAAGATGTTGGTAATTACTTTGTCAGGGAGTGTTAAAGCTGGTCATGGCTCAAGCTCTTAGCTTTTATTTTGTGTCGTCTTTCAATTTGTCAGTGTGTCATGTTTCATTGGTGTTCAAATGGTTGTGAAATGCCCCATAAAAACCATATATTTGATCTTGTGTAACTGTTTATACCTGTTCTGAAATTTAACATCTTGAGATTGCAAGTGTTGATTAATATTGGCATTGATGTGAACAAGTAATCTGAATTAAACTGATCAGAAATTCTCTTTATACAAATGAATCAGCATTTTCTGATTAAATTGGATTTAGGAAACAAACAGGTCTTTGCTGTTGTAATAACCTCCACTCTTTTGGGAAGATGTTCCACTAGATTTTGTGGAGATTTGTTCTTCTTTAACTATAAGGGTGTTCGTACAGTTAGTACAGGTACTGATGCAGGGAAAGGAGGCCTGGGGTGTAGTCAGCGTTCCAGTTCTTCCCAAAGAGCTCTGTAGAAGGACATTCAAATTCTTGAACACCGAATCATTTGAACTATTTCTTCATGGAGCTGGCTTTGTATACAGGGGCATTGTTGAGCTGGAACAGGTTTGAATCTCTTGGTTCAAGCAAAGGAAACTTTTTGTTCTGTCGCATACAAGACGTTCTTCTGGTGTGTACTTTTATTGTATATGACCGAAGGGACAAAGACCGGGCGACTTGATATTGCCGACAAAGTCCGGTGTTTCAATTATTTCATAAAGTGTATATAATTGGTATATCCAGAATTAAATTATCTGATGTCCATCAAAGATTTTAAGCATTGAAGCATCCGATTGAATTTATGTTGTATAACAACCATTGATTTAAAGTGCATCGCATTGCTGTTCGTGAGAAAAATCCTAGCAATATTCTTTTCATTCATTATATGCATGCATACATAAGATTGGTTCTCTGGACATTTAGACTAATGGCATAAAAATGTGAAAGAGCATTTTAATTGTTTTTTTTTTTTGTACTTGCAAATCGAGCTTTTTAATTAATTTTTATTTATATAGCACGTTAAACAACGAACATTGTCTCAAAGCAACTTTACACAGAATGTGGTGATTAAAAATAAATATGTTCTTTAGAAGTGTAAGTTTGTCCCTGATGAACGAGGCGGTGGCGACGGCGGCAAGGAAAAACTCCCCGAGATGGCATAAGGAAGAAACCTTGAGAGGAACCAGATCAAGATTTTCTTTGTATCTCCAGCTTCTATGCAAGTTTCTGAGATTTCAACATTTTTTTTTTGTGTGTTTCAGGGAAATTCAGCTGCTACGAAGACTACAGCATAAAAATGTGATCCAGTTGGTGGATGTGTTGTACAATGAAGAGAAGCAGAAAATATATCCTTTTGTGTATTGTTTATTATTATTATTTTTTTTTTCCGGTAAATTTTTTGCTGACGTGAATGTGTTCATCACTGTTGCACACGTTGCTCTCACTAGTGGTGTTGCTTCTCTCATATTCACACAAAATCTTGCCGGCGGTATAAAAAGCACTCGTTTGTGGTGTTGAAGTTGATTAATAGCTTGCAGCATGGTGCAAAATGGGCTTATTGAATGTTCTAGAAATGATGTTTGGTGTTGGGTAATGCATGCGCTGTGTTTGTGTATTAATATGTTTGATCTCATCCCTAAGCAGAGATGTTTGCTGCTGTATCTCATTTGATTGATTTTGCATAAAAAACCCATTGCTGAAATTATTTCAAGAAAACAAATTAAATAGGATAAAAAAAAAAAACATAGCTTTATAATTTACACATGTGCTACATGTGCAGTAATTTTGTTTAGACAAATACACCAATCATCTGTGTTCACGTGTCACTCGTGCATTACAGGGTTTAAAAATACCTACATTTTCTTTGCGTTTTTTTTTTTTTTTCCCCAGGGTTTTTGTGGGGTCTTAAAAGTCTTTATTTTCTGATGTCCATGTAGCACCAACGCTTTTGTTTATTAAAATGCTCACGCAGCACTTTAGAATGTTTTTTTGTTTTTGTTTTTCTACGTGGTGTTGTACTTCTTCTTTCGCTTGTCCAGCTCTAATTCACTGTATTACAACTACAATCAGCTTTTTGTTCCTGGCACAAATCTCTTTTTAGGATTGTACCACAAATGTAAATACAGATTTTATTTTAGCTATCGCGAAGTGCAAGTTTAACCATACTTGACTTAAAAAAAATGTATTTAGGGCTTGGTTAATTTGTTTATTATTGTTTTATTTTTTTATCTTAAATCTGACTTTGTAAAACCTGCAGCAAGCCTGATTTACGGCATTTAGCAGACGTCCTTATTTATACCATCTTACAATTATCTCATTTATACAGTTAAAAGGTTGTGGGTTAAAGGCAGCTAAGTGTTGCTGGGATTTGACAATGGCTATAATGTTCCTATTGTCATTTTTATCACAATACTTTTTGCTCAATCAACTGTTTCTGTTTACTCTCCGATCTATTAATAGAATGCTATTAATTAGCCAAACACTGATTTTCAATTTAAATAATCATGAACTTAAAACCGTTTTAACTATTAAAAAATATTTGTGCAAAAAAAGTCCAGGGATGTTGTGGCAAGTTCGAGTCAGGAGTTCCTTCCATCATTTATTCCTCTCTAAATGTTCTGCTTGCTGTTGCTGAGATTTATGTTCGTGCTAAATAGATACCACCAAGCAGCAATCCAAAAAATCAAAAGGAACGACTGATTTTGCAAAATGTTAAGTAAAAAATCATATATTTGACTTTGAAATGTAGTGAAGTTAAAGTCTCTCCAAATAGAAATAATTCAGTAAAATACAGACACATGAAAAAGCTACTTAAGTACAGAAATTAATTACACCACTGGAATCGGAGTTGTGTTTAAATGAAAAAATGGTTTTTTTTTGTGCACGTTGATATTGTAGTAAATTAAAAAGGCATTTAAAATCAGCTGTGCAGTGAATTAGTTTTATTTTTTAATCAGGTGGATTAGTTGCCATGTTCTTGAATAGCTACACAATTAAAAAGTAATAAACCACTCAGGACTTTATTACAGCACGTTTAATACGCAGTCAGATCCCTTGCACAATTTCAGGATGTCGTACCTTCCAGAGTGAAACAGAGGGATCTGCGGTTTCAGACAGTAATAGCCTTTTACTGCCGGAGAACTCGCTGAAACGTGCATTTACTTAAATCTAATTAGTTGATGATTAAGTAAAAGGCCTGTAATTTATAACTCTTATGACCAGCAGTGGGTTATTTTTATCCAGGCGCTAACTTGAAGGAGGCGGCAGACGCCTTGTCCAATTCTTACCTCAAAACCTCATACAGAATGTGACATGTCATGATGTAGCAGTGTGAGCGGAAAATATTTGATGTTCTAATATGATGCACAATTATTATTATTATTTTATTAATTTTTTTCCCAGTTCAAATGTTTTTTTTCCTTGACCGTTCCCGTACGTATATGGTAATGGAGTACTGCGTTTGCGGCATGCAGGAAATGTTGGATAGTGTTCCTCAGAAAAGGTTTCCAGTATTTCAAGCTCACGGGTGAGAATCCCCGTTTCTTCCAGATAATTCAGCTAACCATTGTTTCAGGACAATGTTAGTGTCTCGCCATTCGTCTGACACGTTCATGTAACCCCCTCCCCCTCCCAGGTACTTTTGCCAACTTTTGGACGGCCTTGAATATTTGCACAGCCAAGGAATCGTTCACAAAGACATTAAACCAGGGAATTTGCTGCTGACCACAGACGGCGCTTTAAAGATCTCTGACTTGGGTGTAGCCGAGGTGAGAAACTGTTTGCTTTATTTTTAATAATAAAAGCAGGTGGAAATGCTTGGAACCACGAACAGCACATTTCAGTGAGTGGAAACGGCTTGTAGGGTTTAATATGCATAAAGTGTGCGATATATTCGCTTATGAATCTTCAAATGGTGTTGCACTTAATGTCCTCCTCAGTTAACCTGCTCACCAGTGCAAATTTTTTGGGGGAATTAAAAAAAAAAAAAACAGTGCAGTGTATAAGTTTTAACCTTCACAGTGCTAGTACCAGTTCTAGCTTATATCTGAAGACTAGTCCAGCTTCCTATCTATATTATCTGTATAGAAGGTCAATTAGAGATCGGTTTAACATTGTCCGGAAGAGGAGCTGCGTGCGGGGTGTGTGTGTGTGTGTGTGTGTGTGTGTGTGGCTACAGTTAAAGTGAGACGCCGCATTGTGCAGCGGTTACGTCCCAAAAATAGACTGTTATTTTGGGTTACTTTGCCAGTGAAACTTCAGTTAAACATGATGTAAAATTCTTTATTTTCACAAGGTTAATCATGAAGGGCAAAGTGGTGGTTGTTATTCTTAAATATAAAAAGAGAAGGTCTTCAGAGGACACCTAGGTTTGTTCTGTGACCAAATAAATGCAACCGCCACTGTTATTTAAATAAATTGTCCAAACCCCTATTACTCGAGCATCTTTTTAACCCACTAAATTTACACCGTGAGTTGCGTCATATACATATGAGAGTCACTAACAAGTGTGACCTTTGAGTCACCGAGCCAAATGATGGTTACAGCCCCAGAAGCTTAAGAGCTGACATTTGACCAAACGTGTGTGTGTGTGACCAGCAGAGTGTACATTTACTGCTAATTGCAGTCTACACTCCCAAAACCCCTTTGAAATTCCTTAACGCTAGGATGAGTCATTTCCATCTAAGCATTTGCTACTGCGTCATTGACATCGAGACATTTGCATTTGTTACATCTCGAAGCTGAATGCATGCTTATGTGTGATCTCTGACCTCCCGCTCTAGGCTCTCCACCCATTTGCGGAGGACGACACGTGTCGAACAAGTCAAGGCTCGCCTGCTTTTCAGCCGCCCGAGATCGCCAATGGCTTGGACACCTTTTCAGGGTTTAAAGTGGACATCTGGTCTGCGGGGGTCACACTGTGAGTGACGTAAACACACAGGGTCAGGCAGCTGCTATTGATAGTCAGGAACTGTTATTAACCCTAGATGAACATGACATTGTATTACTGCAAAGACACGACACAAAAATCTGCTAATTCTAATATAACCGCATCATCATTATGAGCATTCGGTGTGTGAAGTAAGAATTGTGTTGGCTTTACATGCACTTACCCACATGCACTCGAACACTCGTGTGAAGCCTGTACAAAAACAACTCGAATAACCATCCAGTTTCAATAATTCAGCAGTGCTGTGTAGAGATTATCAAATAGGTGACTTGTTTTTTAACGAATGGTCGACAATCTAAATATAAATAAATCTAATATAAAGATTTACACATAAAGAATACGGTCCACTTAGATGAGTCTGTAGCACCAATTGTTTTATACTTTTTTTTTTTTTTTTTTCCTCTTTACAGATACAACATAACAACAAGCCTGTATCCGTTTGAGGGGGATAACATCTACAAACTTTTCGAGAACATTGGAAAGGGAGATTACACTATTCCAGAGGAGTGTGGGCCGCTGCTTACAGACCTGTTAAAAGGTATAGTGTTGATTTTTGAGCCTTTTTGTCGCAGTGAGGAGGCTTTAAAGCAGGGGTCCTTAAAGTTCTTCTCTGAGGGACACATTTTTTTTCTTTCTTTAATAGGGGACCGGTCGGTCTGTAACAGAAAATCACATGGGTCGTAGTGAAGAACGGTTTTATTGTGATTTCAGTGTATTTTATTTTTTATAGCCTCCTAATGCTATGTGGTGCGTCAGTAATAATGGTCCGTGGGAAACGCAGTGCTCAGTGTTTAGTTAAATGGACTAAAATAATTTTTGTAATGGAATTGTTATTCGAGGAGTCGTTACAGCCCTTTTTCTTTTTTTACATATATTTTTATATAATGAATTATTAAATAATACTCAATTAATTATTTTAAATATATTATATAGCACTCTCCCTGCTGCTCGTGGTATCACCGATTCGCCTCTAGAGGACGCTCTTCATAATGACAGCCGACCGGAAGTTAGAAAAACTCTCTGTATGAACTTTTGTGTTCCAGAAATCAACTATCGGGGCCTCGTCCTCTATTAATAACTAAGAGAAATTTTAGTTTGAAAGTGAACCTTTTTATTATAAAATACAGATATAATATCAGAAACATTTATTTAAAATTACATTTACAAAATACTTCTCTGGCATTGTTCAGAGGGATGTTACAGGCCGTACTGACCCCTTCTAGGCAGCGTTGCTTTATGTGCTGCAGTTCATTGATTTGGACAGTAGATGGCGCTCTGGCCTCACATCTGAATGAGTATTTTTTTTTTCTTCCTCTCTGAGTCATAAGTGAGCCTGTATGAATTCCCAAGGTATGTTTTCATTTCTGGCTGATGTTTGGCTCTGAGGAGAGGGAGTTTCAATACTGGAATCTGGAATCACGTCCGATTGGATGCTCATATATGAAATGATTTCAACTTTGAAAAGGGCATCGCTTATAAATGCTGCCGTTTCTCAGTCATACTCTATAACATTCATCCATTTGTCTCTTTTACATTTTTATCCCCCGTTTTAATTGTTCTGTGTGTTAACTCTAAACAGATTTTTCTCACAGTTCTATAGAAAAGTGTCGTCTTGATGTCCTTTACCCCCTCTTTTTGATTTCTCACTGTTTCTCTCTCGATCACTGTCTGCTCTTCTGTGTGTGTGTGTGTGTGTGTGTCTGTCTCTCCATATCTCTCTCTCTCTCCACCTGTCTCTTCATATATATTCATATTTCACATTTTATATATAATATTTCTCTCTCTCTCTGTCTTTGTTTTTTGTACCTCCCTCACATCAGTAGTTATATTTTGGTAGCAAACACAGTCTACTTTTACATGTTCTGACCTTTTTTAATTTAGGGCAGCTCTGTCCAGTGTTTTCTTTCTTTTCCTCTGTTCATTGTGTCATCACTTGTTACTGTCTAACATTCACATACCCACCCACTATGCATTTGTGGAAAGCTCTGACTTCTGCCCTTGAGGCTGGTCACTCGCTGCAGAGGCTCATCATTCATCTAATGAATCAGTCTGCATTTATTACATTCCTCTTGCATGTAAAGTTGGTATGTGAAATTCTCTCACTCTTTTTTTTTTTTTTTCCACTTGCTTTTTGTTTTTGTTTTTTTATGCAGGAATGCTTGAATACGATCCTGTAAAGAGATTCTCAATACAGCAAATTAGGCAACACAAGTAAGTCAATCCGAAAAATGTAATGAGTTTTCTGAATCAGTTTCTTGTAATAAATTTTAAACATCTACAAGATGTAACATTTTTTTTTATTTTTATGAAATTAGAATGCATACTGATTGAACTTTTTAAATGTTGATATTTAAAAGTTTCTGTGTAATAACTTGCTGTCTTTCAGCAAATTGTTATGAATTATGAAAGCTAGACATAATATCTAAATATTATGTTTAGCTTTCATAATTCATAACAATTAAAATTCTATGGGACATTTGAAATACACTTTCCACAATTGTTTTTAAATGTAAATCCTTTATATCGGTTCACTTTTTTTATTTAATACATAATAGGTTTATTATACACAGCATCTATAAATTAATCTTTCTGCTTTTATCTTGAATAGTAAATGAAGCAAGCGCAACATCGTACAGCGCAACATCGATGCACTGAAAAACGAACGTTAATTTACAGGATTTAATTAGAACAGAATATACACTTAGAGAATATTTAAGAAGTTTTTAAATATTGAAATCCCTGCCACCAAGATGTTCTTGTGTCGGGTTACGGCTCATGGAAAGTGAAACGGTTGGATTTATTCCAAATTTCTTTATTTTCACTTTTTTTTTTTTCTTTTTCAGCATTATCCTAATGGGCTGTTTATTAACTTGTTGATGGTGGATAGTTCTAAGTAAAATCAGACATTAAGAACCCCTAATATAACCAAAATGGCAGGACCCATGTTTCATAACACCTTTCACAACACGCACACTTTTTAAACAAGGAAAGTGCATTTAGGAGACTAAATTCTACAAATCACTGACACTGGAGACTCCTTCCCTAAACATTTCCTTACTGCACATTCATTTCTGCACATTTTTAATCCTAGTTTTATGCAGATATGTGTATTTTCTGCCTTACAGGTCCTTTGAACAAGCTGTTGCTATAGAAACTAATTTATTAAAATGAGCACATTGATATTAACCTGCGACCTGAAGAATCTTTTTCAAGCTGCTTTTCACCCTTTCTGACCAATCGGGTTTTAAACCTCAGAATTAGACATAGATTTAATAATCATTAAACATAAGTCTGCAGCACTGTGGAACACATAAGAAGGTGCTAGAAAAGTCTTTCTGGAAGAAACTGATTTACAAGTCAGTCATTTACGGAGGACAGGAATCTATTGTTTTTTTTTTTCCTGTCGTTAGCGTTTCAGGAGCCGACTTTGATTTGATTCCTGAAGAGCACTTAAACACTCGTAAAGATCCGTTTGAAGTAGACTGGTGTGTGTTCATGCATTCTGGTAGACTAGCAGAGGACTGAAAAATACTGTTTGAGATTAGATTACGTGCGAGCAGAGCAGGCCTACTGTGACGCCATTCATTTTTGTGCAGGAACGAGAGCCGAAGCAGAATCCGGGGAGGAGAGTTTCTTACGCAATGCTTTATTCAGAATAAAAGAGAAGAGTGGGAGAGTGTCAGAATAAAGAAAATGGGTCAAGATTAAACGAGGGGAGATGTAAGTTTGGAAAATAGGTGAAATGTGGGATTGCGATGGAGCAAAGGAGTATGAGGTAGGTGTTGAAAAATATAAAAAAGTGGGAGAGAAAACAGGAGTCAGGTTCTGAAAATGAGGCGTTTGATGAGGGAGAATGAGGAGAAAAGGCGGCTCAGCGCACTGCTCCCAATGAGTTTATGAGCTGTGATTTCCATGATTGTTAATAACAGCCTTCATGTTCTGCAGTGCTGATTGACCTTCAAACATCTTTTAACAGAAGTGAGCGAGTAAGTGAAGGAGCTAGGGGACAGAGATGAACAGTATGAAAGAGGTAGAGAATAAATAGAGATAGACGAACAAAAGGAGTGGGAAAAAAAGTCTTAGGCCTGAAATTGCTGCTGACTTTAATAAAAAAAAATAATAATGGATGGTGAGGTCTTAACTATGTATAATCAAGAACACGTCACAAACGGCAAATTATTTAATGCTACTAATTATTTTAACACATTTCTAAGAGGTCTGTTTTAATGTTGGGGAAATCAGTCAATATGTATGAAGTTGGATTAAACCACAGTATGCATTTCTTTTTTTTTTTATTTTTTTTTTTTTTTTATTTAACAAATAGCTATATGGTCACACATTATTTATTCTTTTTAACGTGCCACTAAAACGCTAAGATTATGAGAAAGTTGTGGCAATACGAGAACTAAGTGGAAATTACGAGAATAAAGACGTAGGCGCACCGGTGTATCTTTCTCTTGTAAAACTCGTCTTCTCTTATATTAGCACGCAGATGTACCCACCGATATCTTTGGAGTCGACCACTGAGTCGCCATTTCAGACTGCACAAAAGAGCCAGTTTGTGTCTGATATCGATGGTTACATCTCCTTTCTGTTTAAAGAAGATATGTTGTTTCTCAAGAGAAAGAGACACCTTCACGTAAGTGCTTCAGCCGGCGCGGATACAATTTTATTCTCTTATTGCTACGACTTTGTTCTCATAAACTTGTGAGCAATAGTTTCGAATTTGGCCAAAAACAAAATTCTGCACGTGTAACTGTCTTTTCCAATGAAGTCTTTGACCAAAGTAATCATTCCTCATAGTCTTCCAGTACGAACAAATTGTCTGTATGTGAGATAATCAGTGGCTGAACTGAGAATCTCTAATGGGGCACCTAAGGCTTAGGAATGCTGATTGCAGCCCTCGTTAGAGCATCTCAACTTTGTCCTTCAGAACCATGTCCAAATACGGACTGTTCTTTTCTACTCGGAGACTAAGAAGAAGGGATAATGTTTGTCAAAGGCAGGCAGACATGAGGCAGGTAATCAAGGGTTGAGTTGAGAACCTCAAATGACTTTCTCCTGGGAATGCTGATTACTGTTTCATACAAAAATCTGAAAATCCTTCAATTTTCCTTCCCAGGATACAGGAAGGTCCTCGTGTTAATCAGTTCTCTTGTTTGTATCTAGTTGGGTGAGGAAGAAACACCCACCATCGGAAGACCCCGTGCCTATCCCACCCAGCGCTGAGACCCGGGACACTTCAAGGAGCATGACAGTGGTGCCCTACTTGGAGGATCTTCATGGTTATGGTGAGGAGGAAGAGGATGACGAGATGTTTGACGGTGAGGATGAGATCATCTATACTCAGGATTTCACAGTGCCAGGTAAACGCGCGCGCGCACACACACGCACAATGTCTGAGTTGAGTTATTTGTCATTGGTTACTACTATCTGACTCATATTCCTACTTGGCTAATTTTCTACAGGTCAAGTGGAAGAGGAAGAAGAGGAGGTGGAAGAAGAGTGCTCTGCCGAACGGAGCCACGCCGCAATGAAGCCGGTTTGCGTGAACGGGACGGAACCGGCTGCACTGAAACCCAAATCGGATCGGCGCTCCAGCTCTTCATCCAACCCCTCCCGCAAGGGCGTGTCCACAGCCAGCAAGATCCGCAAACTCTCTACCTGCAAACAGCAATGACCACCCCCTCCATCTCTGCCCCGCCCACCTGCCTCTCTCTCTTTCTGTACAGGTGAGCGCAGAAAGGGGACATTGCACTTTGACCTGCATCATTTTGTTTTATCGGTTATAAAAAAAAAAAAAAAAAATCATCGGAATAAAAAATTATTTTTGTGCTTGTTCGTTTGCTTTTTCGTTTGTGTAATAAACACGCCGAAGCGTCTGCTGCAGCAGAGGAAATTTAAGTGAGATGCAAAGCAGTTAATGTGCATGCGTCCATTTAAAAGTTTCATTTAATTGAAAAAGTTAGCGGAGTATCAGGAATTAGTGCTTCTATTGTCTGAAATGACTTAAAGGATCATTAGAGGTGTTGGTTAGCCAATTTTCTCAGCTGCCATTAACTCACTGGATTACTCTGTTTATCTGACAGTTAAATACGGTTACTATAAGATTGAAGAGGAAAGAAATCGGATTATAGGGTAGTCTGGAAAATGGGCGCTTTTGTTAACCCAAAAGACAAAAGGTGTTCAGTGGAACTCCGGTGTACGAGATTAATATGTTCCTGAAAACCGCTCGTGTTCCCATATGCTCGTACTTGCATGTTAATTTTCCCATAAGAATGAATGTAAAAGCGATGGAATCCGTTCCCAGACCTCATTCAATCGCTTATTTCAGCCCTTAAAAAAAAATACAAAAACGTTTTATACCTAATTTAACACAAATATACTTGTAACAAAGTAAACTTAAAAAGTAATAAATTCTAAACAAAGAAATGAATCTTTTTTTTTTGTTTTTTATAATTGTCTGCAATATGGCATGTCCAGTTCAACAGTAAGTACAAAGATCTCACCACGTTCGTGCTTTTCTTTAGATCAATTGGTATTCTTTTTAACAGCCTTCTTTCCAGTACCCATGATGCAAAATTTATAGTGAAATATAGTTTATAATTCATAGTGAGCATGAAGCGTAGGGACGGAGGTGACGAGCAGAACGTGTGACTGGAACCAAACGTGTCAAAAGAAATGCTCGTCTTCCCGAAATATGCTTCTACTCCTACAAAGAAACCTCTCGTACTACAGGGCACTCGTACACAGGGGGTTCCACTCTATAATAAAAATACAAATTAATAAAGGGGGGAGGTTCTTACTCTAGCAGCTCAGTGTATGCACCGGTGGGCCCATTATAGCAGGGGTGGGAAAAGATTTTTGGCTTTAGGGCCACCCTGGGTTTTTTTAATTTGACATTCAGGCCAGTAGCAGATTTTTTTATTTTATTAATAAATTAAGAGAGTGCTGAGGATGGAGCCACCAGGAAGGAGGAAAAGAGGAAAGCCAAGGAGGAGGTTTATGGATGTGGTGAGGGAAGACATGCAGGTGGTTGGGTTGAAAGAGGCAGATGTAGAGGACAGGGGGGTATGGAGACGGATGATCCGCTGTGGTGACCCCTAATGGGAGAAGCCAAAAGAAGAAGAATTTTGAAACCCAGTAGCTAAAGAACTGATTTAATTTCAGTGAAAGTGTTTTTTTGCCAGCACATCAAAGAATGGTCATTTTAGTGACTCGGGTCTTTGAAGCTCATTCAACAAAAATAACTCATTTTTTTATTTATTTTGTCATTTAGATCGTTACGTTCCTTTGATCAGAAATATTACATTTTTAATAAGCAGTTTCCCCAACACGTCGACATACGCCAATTTTGACATGAAAACTGACAATGCAGCCAATAAGAAAAATTATTATAAACATGAGTAGCTTCCCCTCTCATCTTCTGTCACGTGAATCCCATAATTTTGTAACAGTAACAACTCGAACCAGAGGATTAATGAGATGAACTACACCATTCTGTTTCCTGTGTAGTGCACTGCATAGCGTATATGGGAATCACGTGATAAAAGACCAGACAAGTTGGACTATGTACAGGAAACAGAATTGAGTTCAACTCTTGACTCTTTTAGTCCGAGTTGTTGGTAGGAAATTAACGAATCACTCGTTCTTTTGAGTCACATTAAAGACTTATTCGAAATTAACGAATCGTTCGTCAACGACTCGTCGCTAGTGTCCCTTTAGTTGCGTCAATTCTCAGGACAAATCTCATGGTTTCGCCTGTTAAGTGAGATCCGTCTTGTGCTTTGATGTTCACCCTGAACATTTGGTGCTTAACTCTTAAAAAGAAGTTTGTCAGGAAAAATAAGTCGCTGATTTGGTAATTGGCTGTCAAATTCGGAGGAGTAACTGCCCTTTCTTGCGTCGACTGCTTGCTAGTGTCGTTCGCATGCTCGGTGGAAAAATAGCGGCTGATATTTTATTATTTTTAAAACGTGAAACATATACAGCCTTTTGGAAAAAAATATATCTGACTGTTCAATCCGTATCGGCAAAACTTCTGCACTCAGTGTTGACTTTTCTTCAATCCATTCATTGTTAAAGTAGGACTCAGGACTCTGATGCTTTAGGTAGCGTGTGGAGTGCGCCATCTAGTGGAATCGACTGAAATGCACGGTATTGCAAGAAAAAGTGAGTAAATGAATGCGGTTAGTAGGACAAATTTGTAAATACTCAACAGCACAGATTAAACAGCCCAAAAAGGATTATGTGGTCTGAGGGACCCCCCAACCCTTAATAACTTAGATTCATTTTTAACAAGGCTTTTCAGATTAGGTGAGAAAACTCATCAGCTTGCTGGTGTGCAAGTGGTGAATGAGCACTCGCCTGTTCACGCTGCCTGTTCTTTCTCATAAAGCTAGCCTATTGCTATTGAGCAGCTAACATGAATGCCTCTGCATCTATACTTGTGTATACTGATAAGCCAGCAAAACGAGCGAGAGCTGAAGCAAGCATATGGGGTATTAAAAATTCCCAAAATGGCCCAAAAAAAACCAAAACGATTGGGGGGAGGTTTGGAGAGTGTGTTTGTGTGTGTCTGTGAGAGAGTGTGTGTCACTCAGGCTTAAATGAGAAGCAGAGTGTGTCATGCCGACCCTCACATTGACAAGCTACAGCAGTGCGTCGTGATGACTCACTCCCTCTCTTCATACTTCACCCTCCTCCTTTTTCCCTCCATCCCTCCCTCTTATTCTCATCTTTTGTTTTGTGTCATATCTCCTTCCATCTGTCAATTCAGCCTCGCCCCTCCCGTCTTTCCCCGGGGTTCCTCCTTTAGGATGGGGGATGGATGGAGGGGATGACGGTGATGTTCTGATGCCACACACACACACACACACTCACTGCAGAGAGGCAGAGTATTAACACTTTACACGTTTTCTGATGATGACTCAGACCCCTCACTTGGTGATAAACAGTGCTGGGAGTGGGAGTGAGAGAAAGAGGACAAAGGCATGGATTTATCGCAATGAGTCCTGCTTCTCAAAAGGGAGGCTAAATATAATGTTTAAAAACACTTTCATGTTGATGCACCGTACCGAGGTGACCGGTTTGGAGCAGTTTTCCGAGCAGCATATAAAAAAAAATTCTAAAAATGAACACTGGATGAATTTTATTTTATTTATTTATTTTTGTTGTTTTTATTGCATTATTCATAATTTGAAGAAATTATAATAACCAGTGCATAATTGTTTTAGTGCCATTTATCACAATTTAATAAATGCACGAATTTCATACCACGCTGTCTATTAAGCCACGATTAATCATGGGCTTCAATGCTTATGTAAATCTGTCCCATGATCCACTGCTTGGATAGATGCCTTGTCATTAGCCAATGTGTCAATGAAAACTGCTGCACCATGCCAGAGCTTTTTTTTTTTTTTTTTTTTGGGTCAGTGACGTTACAGAGGGGGGAAAAAAGAATCCAGAAGTCATTCACATTTATTTGTGTTTTTTTTTTTTTTTTTTTTATTTATTTTTTGGTGTGTTTGTGAAATTTCGTCCCCATGCTGAAGGAACGTGTAACTTTTAAATATAACTTCAGTGTTTTTAATGCTATATAACAAAATATTGTGTTTTAAACCTTTGGTAAGTGTCCTGGTGAATTATCCCACAGGGTTTCTGCAGGGTCTTTAAAAAAAATCTAGTGTCAACTTTTTTACATTTTTTTAATTTTATTTTTTTTAGCTAGTGCAAAAAGGTTTGCTGTATTACAACTACAAATGAGCCCAACATGCAACAGCCAATCAGCTTTGTGTTTTTTTTGGAGTGATTCTCTTTCAGATTGTGCCACAGATGTAAAAAAAAAAAAAAAATAGGATCTTATATTTCAGCTTTAGGAAACTGTTCAGCGATACTTGGCTTTGGGGGAAAAAAGGAAATAAAAAATTTTTTTAAACAGTTTTAGGGACAATTTGCTAACAACAAAGGTCGTAATTTTCATTCTGAATGGTCTTTGTGAAACCTGCAGAAACCCTGTCAAGGAATGAATGTGTCGGCTGTACGTCAGGACCCAAACTGTGTCATTAATCAATTGTCTCTGTGTACAGGTTTGTTATTTTCCCCCCATCCTCTGTTTTGGATTCTCAGCCATGAAAACATACCACAGTTGCTGACACACACTTCACCATGGACTATGAACCCTAACGGAAAAGATGGCAGGAAGTGTGGATTATATGACACTTTTCGAGGTCTTTCCCTGGAAACGACTGACTGAATTTGGGATGCTGTATAAGGGAGGAAACTCCCCCCCCCCACCACCACCACCACCCACCGACCCCAAATATTTTCCTTTCACTCTGTTTCTCACTCGCTGTCTCTCTAAAGCTTTCTTAAATTAATTCTGTTGAACTCGCTCCCGCCTGGTCTCTCCGTGAGGCTTCTTCCATTCATTTTGCTGAACTCATGACACTTTCTCTTTCTCTCTCCTTCGCTGTCCCTCTCTTGCTTTATCTTATATCTTTCTCCATCTCTTGCTGTGGAACCCAAAGGCGTTCCCCCACCCCCA